>NW_025777994.1:0-79843 GCF_021130785.1 Homalodisca vitripennis
CAGTGAACACACACACACACACACACACACACACACACACACACACATATAATAAGGCAAATTAACAACCTTATAAAGCTATCATAAAGAATGAAATTTGTTTTACGTCTCACGCAGTATCATAACCATTTCAATGATTCCTTTGCCGAAAAATATGCAAACACATTTATTGGTAACTCTTTAATGTTTTCCTACGTCCTAAAGTTCTAAAGTATTTTACTTTGTTATGTTTTTTAATAAGTGTTTTCTGGTTATTATAAATTTAAAAGTGTGGACTTTTTAATCAAACTACATCTAAAATTATAGCCTATAGATCACAACGTATGACACAGGTTTCGTATTAAAATATTGTAAATGAAATATCCAATAATTTTGTATCGTATTTGAAATAAACTGTCAGGAAACCGTTTCATTCAATAATACTTTAGATATCATATTTTTGTTTTCTCACCAAGAGATAAACAGAATATTGGATTGTTTTGTATTACCGTGCAAGGAATGTTACTCTGCAATCCAGATAAGGATTTTATTCCTAAATACTTGCTATGCTGTTCTTAATTGTAGTTTGCTACTAACTACTAGATGAAATTGAACATTTTTACATACCAAAACTTCAGAACTGATGTCTTGTCTAGCAGCACGCATGGTAAAGTAGAACATACAAGATCCTTTGGAAAACAAGGCTACATAAAAACAGAAGGTTATGGACGTTCATAAATAAATCTTTACCTGGTCTTCATACAGAGAGAAGGAATTGACTGCGATTTTTACGAATCAATGATGGATGATTAATAAGTACAAGAAGATGAAAAAATATTATCAGCACTAAATTTTAATTTAAATACATGATATATATCTCTTCCTGTTTGAATTACTCTAGCAGCCTACTAAAAGAAACTCATAAAGTAATCTTCAGCTCAATACATATTCTATATATACTATATATATATATATATATATATATATATATATATATATATATGGAATGTTCTTAATGAATACAATATGTATTTGGAACCTAAATTAATTTTGTGTACATTTAATATGAGGAAAATATATTAGATTTATTAAAATATTTATATATATAAAGTGGCCTTTAATATTAATTTTGTATATAGTAGTATTGTATTTCGATATAATCACATGAAAAGAGTATAAATCAAAGCTTTCAGTGCTCAAGAGGGAAAATTGGATTACGTCCGAAATGGATTCTCGTGGCTCTCAATACTCGTGATTTGTGACTCGTGTGTGTCTCTTGTTGCTCTCTGGGTTCACCCATAATCAGTTTTCAATATAGTGACACTTGTACATGGCTTTGGTTTTATTTTTCAAAAATTTTCATACATGTATATTATTAAGATATCAGTAAAATGTGATAAATTAAATTCAGTTGTATATATGGTTTTGAGAAACTGTAGTGTCGTAGCTCAAACTAGATATATACACTGTGTCCACAAAGTCAATAAATAACTTTATTTGCAAAAAGTATATACATCACAAGGATGAGATTAATATAGGAATAAAGATTGCTTTAAATAGTATTTGTATGTGAACTCACATGAGCACCATGAATCGGCCTGAAGACGTCAAACCGCAATCTTTGATCTCCTCTTGTACTTTCAACAGGACGTCTGTAGTAAACTAATTCAATCGCAGCTCAGGATTTTTCCCTAAGTGTTCAATACACGAACGTTATTATGATTGATATGAATTTCCAGAAAGGTTAAAGGTAACCTCATTAATAAAACCAATGCGGTTTTATAAAATTTCAATCCAGTTCATCCTACAGAAAAATCATAAACTTATTTTATAATTTTATTGTTATAAGGTTTTAGAGCATGCAAATAGTTGAGATTTATAACTGTAAAAATTAAATATTCTCTTTAAAAACTTTATGATCCTTAGATGTAGTGACTTAAACTAACGACCATGCCACGACCACGTTTCCACAGACTGTTTCGACTTATTATAAAACTGTTTTTAATGTTCACGACGGTTTCACCTCTTAATTTTTACCCTACCTGTATGTGTTTTGTCCAATAAGCAGCCTGTTTTCTTAAACTTGTGAATTCATCGATACACGCTTTTCCGTTATAGGGGTTTTCATGAAACATTCGATGATACTCACGATATCACGAAATCAAAAAAATTAAACTTTTATATTCACAAAATACAATGGACTTTTATTTGAAAAATTTTAATGTTATCTGCTTTTGTAAAAAACTAATCACATGTCACTGTCAGGTTTAATTTCTCATTTCGTTGGTGCACCAAAATTTAAATAAAAAATGTATACAAAAGATCATACGGTCTGTAAATCAAAACATGCACTGTCTACTCCCATCACAAAAGTTGTATGAAACACAAACAATAGCACAATGTAATCCGGATTCCAAAGACGTCTTATTTTACAGGAATCAGTACTATTTTTAAGGAATGATTAAGGTTCTCAAAAGTTATCAAAGTATTTTCGTAACATAGTCTAACGAGACAATTAGAGGAATTTGAGATTTTCATGGCTTGACAAATCGATTGATTCATTAGAACTTGATCTCTCGCGCTCAGCTAGCTTTGCTTTCCCGTGGATTTCGTATGCTGTGCAATACATGATTTCTGGAAGATTCACATTGGATAAACATATTTTTGTATCTGTTTCCATCGTGGTTCTGGCCCTTAGGACCAAATTAATAATGGAGGAAAAAACTTGAAACGATTACTTTTATTTTGAATTAAACCTTTAAGCATGTCTTATTAATTATATTGATGCTATTTTTTCCTAATTAATTTGCCTTTGTGTAGAAAAAACTGTTTTTTGTACAACATTAAACTGTATTTATATGGGTCACATTTATGGTATAAATAAATTTATATTTTACCATTTGTACCGTTATTTAGTCTTTACTTCATATATTTTCGCAACCCAGTTACTTCTTACTGATTAGTATAAGTTACATCCGATGTTCTTGGAACTAAATTCTTGGCGGATCGGTAACCTAATTGGTTACTTATTTCTCTCATGAACTTCTTACCTGCCGAACCTCGCTACCGAAGCAACACCTCGCGCGCCTTGCCCATAAATAAAAATTATATACTTTAGTATCATAAGCTAGCCCTTTCATGCGAGACATTTAATTTGAATGTAATGTAAAGTTTATAACTTGTAAAGTAACTTACCTTGAATTTGTTTTATTTGCCAGATAAATTTGGATTAATATGTGTGGCGATGTCCTTCTAACAAGAATACGTTGTCGTGATTATAATTTGTCTCCATAAATGGCTAATACCGTCGCGATTTTGTTTTAGGCGAGTTGCAGTTCGCTCTTCCAGCTCACTTCTTGAGTTCAGACCCAATCACTTCATGTTTAAACTTCCAGTCTAATCTTCCTCTTTACCGACTACAACTGCATTGTCGAGCCAGAATGTGAGATAAGCTCATCGTAAATTGAAGTTAATTTAAAGTTTTAATAATTATTAATTTTCCAAGGTACGTTCCACAGAACATTGGAATATTTAGGCCCCATCCCATGGTATCATATTTTAGTTAATTCATACTCTATTTAGCAGCATACTTTATTATATTTTACCTACGTGTAAAACTTGGGTGCTTTTATGTTTATTTGCCAATGTTAAACATATAATTATAATTTGAATTTCGAGTATTCATTCCTACGACCTCACCGGGTATCACATTTAATTACATTTAATTGGCAATTTTTTTGTAAAGTCTTGTATTTATAAGTGTTATCATTTAATACACAATCCAATCATTAAACATCTAAACATATTATTATTATTACATTGACTCAATACCTAAATATATTTATCTATATTGATTAAAATATCAACCACATTTACACTTTCACAAGTTTGCTCACAAATCAGAAAAATTAGAGTAAATAACAAAATTATTGGGTGGTTGTGGCCGGGTGTTTTTCTCGTAACTATACTAAATTGGGTTGACTTGACTCCCTTAGCCGAATAATATAATCAAATAGGGAATTTTTTGTAGAACAATATTGATCTAACTCCTTTTCGCTATGGGGAGGCAGTGTGAAATACATGTATAATACAGTCTATCCACAACAAAGTCATGTCACAACTTACAATTGTTTATGGCTACTCTATTATTGATCGCAGGTTTAAGGAAAAGATGTAGATTACTGCGGCTGAGTTTTATTATCATTAGGTGAGTTATCGATTAATGTCGCAGAGTAATGTGAGGCGCACATATGTGATTGTAGCACTTAGTTTAGTTTTTGTTAAACTAATTAGGCCTACAGATGTCCAAATGTACTTAGTACCTATTTTTCTATAATTTTTTTATAAAAATTTATATATTTTGATATCAAAACTATAAAGCATGTGATAAATAAAAGCACGGTGGCCTCAGCAAAGAAATAGAATTAGGTCTGAAATGGGCTGTCTCTTGTTCTTTGCCGTCACGTGATTTGTGACCATGTATCGTGTAGCTATCGTACTTTTGCCATTCTATAGTAATGTTTACTGTTGGAATTTGTATACCTCGTTTTCAAAAATATATGATTTCACACCAATAGTATGTGACGCCATTTTAAAGTAATTAAAAAGTCACTTCTACGGTAACGTATAGTAGTCTTAAACACAATTATTTTGCTTGTATATAATATGCAATCGTAGAACTGGATTTAGTGCAAATTAGTAGGGAACACTTAAATAAGTTTTAAGAGCTTTCCTCGTTTAGATTAAGGAAAATTATATTTTGTTTTGACAAAATTAACAGAAAAACCTAATGAAGTAATTAAACAGATTTGCTTACATTTTTACAATTGTGTAGCCCGCTAAACATTTTAATAATTTATTTCAGTATATAACTTTTCGTAGTAAAATTAAAGCTATGGAAACTCTAAAAATGATGTAACGTTTCACTGGCACACGAGCTTAGAAATTTAAAACTTTTGTGAAGGTTTAAAAATAAAAGTAAATCTTCTGAAATAAATAAAGTTCAAACTAAAATAAAACTTCTCCTTAAAATAATTACAGGAATTAAAATTAAAATAAAAACTTCTTGATGACTTTTAAATTAAAACTTGTAAAATATTCTTCACTCCCAAAAATGTACAAAGTTCTTACAGCTTGTTTTTTATTCAATTTTCAAAATTCAAACATTCACCTCTAATCTGATCTGGCAATTCTTCACTTTAATTTATCTTCAAGATTCAATTTTCATTTTGTTCCTAATTTTCTCTACTTTGCTTTATAAAATTATTCTTCAGCGTTAGGACACTTAAAAATTATTCAGTGTTAGAGATTTAATAAATAAAATAATTGCTTAAAAAGCATCTGTAACAACCACAAAACTCTTTTAGTATTTTTACATAAAACTTTATATACATGTGCTTACTGCATCAATAAGTTTTATATTGCACAGATCAAAAGAACAAGTTCCTAAATTCCCATAAAATTTAATTTTTACAATATTTCTTTCCCAAAATTTTTCAAAATAACTTAGAATGAATATTGACTGGACTCCAGTTAAAAAGTTCACTTACCCGCAGGTTCGATGACGATTAGCAAAAAGATTTACTCTAAGCACTATTAAACTCTACTAGTTACAATCACTTCCGATTAACTGAGACGGAGGTACCTACCTCAGTACGGTCTACCTCACCCCACCTCTCAATTTCGTTATCAAGCACTGCCATCTGCGATGCGCGCCTCGCCGATAGCAGCCTGTTTTGTATAGTCCAGTCCTTATCATTAATCTGGGCCTACTCCTTCCACCGGTAATCCAGGTACCCCAGAATTATTATTTAATACAATCGGTACAATGTAGTTGTACTTATGAATTCGAAACAATAAAATATACTACTAATTTTTAAAATAGTATCATAAAACAACATAAATAACGATTAAAAAAGCAAAATTATTTCAAAACCATATCTAGTTATTAAACACATTGGTCTCAAGACATAAATATGAAACATTTTTTTAATTTATTACTACATTAAACATGTGTATTGTCTATAAAATATGCGGAAATTTTTAATAGACAGAGTAAAACCTGTTTTCTTACTCTCGGTTCTCAGAGAATTGAGTATATCTCAATATTTTGTAAAAAGTTTCAGAACGATATATAGTGTAATAAACTGTTATCTGTAAATCTAGTATAGACTGTTTAACAACTAATACAAAAATACTGAAAAATCTTAAAAACAAGTTTGATTATCTGGAAAATATTAATATTTTGATAAGATCGGAATAATAAAAATTGATGAAGCGTGGAAGACGCAAAACTAACACGTCTCCTTCACAATCGCTGACAACAGAAAAACTTCAATCTACAAAAGAAACATCAGCAGCGCAGGAATACCTCAAACACTCCGCCTTACTTGTTACTTTACTTCTACCGCTGTTGCTGACGTTGTTACAGCACACGTCGTAGTCTGCTGACTCGGAAATACGTTTTTGTAACATATTTATGTTATGCTAAATACAAAAAAAAAAGAAAAAAAGTGGAAAACGAGTTGGATGACGGGCTATGATAGTTATTCGAGTTATGTTTTAGGAATATTTTTAAAGTTGGAAAATAATTATTGCCACAATGAAAAATAAATATACACAAGCATATAAAGTATACAAGGTAACCAAACAAAGGAACGAAAAAGTATGTATTTTTTTACCTATCAAAAATCATATGCTTTACTTTGACAAGAATTTTATACATATATTAATGAGAAATGGGAGATATAACCTATATAAGAGTTTATGTCAGTTTAGACCTACTGTAACAGTTCGAGATATATATATATATATATATATATATATATATATATATATATATAATATATATATATATATATATATATATATATAAGTAGATATGAATATGCCGATTCTGGCGCACTTTTGGGACAGACAGAAAATCAAGGGAAAATACTGTTTAAAGGACAATAAACGAATCTGTAAAATCAAACAGTAAGGCGGTTCTAGACTCACTTTTTGGGACATACAGAAATTCCATACAAAATACTGTTCAATACACCATAAATATGTAAAAACAATTCACAATACAATTTACTTAAATAAACTATGGTAAACTGTATTCAAGCAATTTTTCATGACAGTATGACAACATAAATTGTGGAATTTATAATACTCGAATGTTGAATTTAGAATATGTTGGCATTACCGTTGAGCGAGAAATGTTGGTAGCACTGCGCGGCACACAGGAGAACAGCCTTTCCCGTCCAGACCTCACACTAGTCAGTCATATTTAAATTTTACTCTATGAATGTTAAAAAGTTCACTGTTTACTGGTTTAATATCGCATTCTCTTCATCTTCAGCTCTATTTGGAACAAGACTTAGTGAAATTAATCCGTAGTGACAAGTTCAGTGCTTTATATTCTACAAATTTTAATGAACAGATATTTCTTAAATAAAAAACTTTTCTACTAAATAGTCACCAAACAACATGAACTCACCAAAGTCTCTACAATTTCTAGCATTAAAACAGTGCAACAAAGATGAATTCAGTGAATTGCCGGTTTATTTTCAACAACAGTTGATACCGTCTTCGATACTTTCCTTAAATGAAAACAGAATTAAAAAAACTTGTAGAGGTCTTTTGCAAGATAAGAACGAAAACTGCACACGTGTACACACAAAAAACGAAAAAAAATAAGGGATTATATATTTAATATAATTACGAAAGATATTGAAAAGAAAGTAAAAAATAAACAAACAGAGAGTTTTCATCGTTTTTTTATGAAATTTTTTCCCATATTATACGTCCTTTCAAGATAATCAAGACTTAATTGATGAATTTCTTAGGAATTTTTGTAAGTATCAAGAATTTATCAACACAATTCATTAAAGAGCATTATAGAATTTTTCTTATAGAATATAGCCACATTTTGTGTGAAACAAAAGGTATTACTGTAGATAATATTCCATGTGATTCCTATGAAGAAAGACACCAACTATGGTTATCAAAAACAGTACTATGGACGTGGGGAGGGACTGCAAGTTTTAGAGCACAACTGAAAAGAAACATCTGGACAAAAAAAAAGTAACCACACATTACTGAACTAACATGTTTTTCTTCTTTCCAAACAGCTGCTGATGATCAAAGCTGAAAAAAAACATATGGGAATGGGAGAAAAAAAAGTAACTCTCATATGGAAGAATATTGATTTATTTTCAGTTAGGAAACAAACTCAAGGTCTCAGCGTTCCTAGTGGTAACGCATACGTCATGAAATTATTATGAAGTTAGTCGAGGTCACCGCGTTTCCTAGTGGTAACGGCCTACGTCATAGTTAGTGAAACAAACAGTCGAGGTCACCGCGTTCCTAGTGGTAACGCCTACGTCATAGTTAGTGAAACAAACTCTCACAATGTTCATCACTCTTTCTTCCAAAATTCTTCATACTCTTTTTCTTTCAACATATTTGTAACATCCTTATGAATTCTCCAAAAACGTACAGTTTGAAATTGATAGCAATCTTAATTTAGGATATTGATTCACTAGTCTTCCAATTATTCGTAATCTCCTTCCATATCCTTCGTTTTATACCAAAATGTTTCTTGATAAATGTTTTCCATGGTTCTTGTTCCTTGTAAGAATTATAGTAAATTTGTAAAAAATAACCAAATTCAGAATTTACATGAAAAGTTCTTGCAGAATGTCGTTTAATTGTTATATTATAGCTAGACAAAAAAGTATGAATCTCCAAACATGTTTTTTTCATTCGGCAAAATTAATTTTGTTATTTTATCATCTGGAGACAAAAGTTTCAATAGTGAAAGATGTATTTGTTCGTTTGATTTTATTGGTATTTCTTTCATTAATTTGAAGTTTAAAATACTCTTTAGGTCCCATTTAGGTTTTTTAGGTAAAGTAATACTAACCTTCAACCTTTCAACTTCTTGTAGTGATTTGTTCTCAAGTACATTAAATTATTTTCAACGATTTTCTCATGATAACTTTTTAGTTCAGCGAAATTGTTGTAGAAATCTTTTACTCCTTCATACACTATTTGAGCTTCTTCGATTTCACCTTCTAATTCCATAATAAATGGTATGTTAAACAAAATACAACACTTATCACTCAGATAGCCAACGCCCAGTATTGCTGTTTCATCTAAAAGGAAAATTACGTATATTACAAGCAAGTAGTACCAACATGCTAAAATGAAATTTCCCATAATAATAGATAGTCAATAGTTATTGTTTTCAATGTATATTATAAAAGTATTATACTTGTGAATGTATATGAAAATGAGCAAATCTTTCCAAACTTGTATCTCAAAAACTACTTAACAGATTTTGATGAAATTTGGTACACATATAGCAAATGCTTAACTCTTTCGACTTAACTTATCCATAAGGGTGAAATCATCCCCTATTTCTTAATATTCAAAGAAAAATAAAAAACTTTATCGGAAAAATCTGAAACTTCAAAAACAAGCGAGTTCAACTTAAAATTTCATGAAAATAACAAAATTTTCAAAATCTACCCCAATCATCCTTTATCTTAAAACTCTTAGATCTCGAGAAACTATTAGAGCTTTTTTGATGAAATTTGGTATATAGGATCAGTAAATATTAAAGTATTTTTTTAAATCATCACTTCCGGTCCATGACCTTGGAATAGTTTTTTTCCTAATATCATCCCTATTTTTCAAAATTTTTTTTATGTAATTTAAAATGTATACTTTTACCAATGTCTTTAACAATTCTGTAAAGTTTTAAAATATTCCGATGAATAATATAGAAAATACGATGATTTTTTACTGAATTTCTTTAATATCGTTCTTAATCACATCATAGGCTAAAAATTTCTCAGAAACCACAACAACATAACAAATCGCGTTTGGTAAACAGCATTTTGAAAAATCCATATTGATAATTATATCGTTCTCTTGAACCAGAAAATATTTGTCAAACTCTTTGTTGTATCAATGACATAAATAGGTCTATTCGCTAAAAATTCTTTAGGATTGTAATACATTTCCTTATTATTACAGTAAACTTTCTTAAATTCTTGATACATCTGATACATGATTCTGAAAAGACCTCCTGAAATGTTTAAGTTTTGTAATTCATCTGGATAATAAGAACCGTTCAATTTTACTCTGATATTTTTTTACATTCAAACTATCAAACTTTGAAGGATTTTTTTCTTGATTATTCTGTCTATCTGTTTGAAAACCTTATGATAACGAACTTGGGATTGAAGATATTTCTATAAATATTTGTAAATATCGAACGAATAAGTTGTTCCGGAAATACCTTTTTGTTCAATACATTGCCAATCTAGAAAATTGAACATAATGTTTTGACTTTTTGTAATTTCATCAATCAACCTAATTTTACTCGTGGTTTTAAAATCAATCATTGGAACTCTAAAAAAAAATCTGTAATTGTTATTTTTCCATCAACAGGCATAACATTTCCAGTTGCAGTCTTCAGAATCACATCATCGTCTTCTGCTCTTATAAAACTTAGATAAAATCCTCCTTTATAGATCGGAATAGTAACATTTTCAAAAAATCCTAATCCAAAATGAGATAAATTTCCAGCTGCTTCAAAAACACCAAATTTAAAATCTGATTCAAAGCCATTAGAAGTTTGAGAAAATAACATCACTTTTTGAATACGAAATAGTTTCCTTTAATTGTGCTTAATTGGCCACAGTTTTCGACTTCTTCTATCAATTTATTGTGTTTTCTTACTTCAATCTTAGAAAATAAAAACGGTATAAAATTATTCGATTAATCTAACATTATCAGTTCCAAGATATGCTTGACCATCTTGTTTTGTTAAAGTTCCAGAAATATAAAAACTGGAAGTTAGACGAGCAAAAGTTATCTCCAAAATCAATATTAAACTCAGTTTCTTTTATTCGGTTCATTCAAATGTTGTTTACTAATTGGATAGAAATTTTTAAACTCCGCCCTTTCAATATCACTAGCATATTTTCTGTAGTCCGCCATTTAATAAGAGAAAATTTAGAAATTTTAAACATCATGTATAAGAAAGATATCATTTTTTCATCGATCTAATGTACGTTTTTATAAGAAAAAAATATAAATTTTAGTAAAAATAATTAAAAAGATTAGAGTCATTTTTAATGATCTACTTCGTCATATTCAGGATTCTCTTCCTTAAATTTTGCGATCTCGGTCACATATTTCAATAAAATTTGCACAGGATAGTAACCGCTATCTATAATATTGTTCCAATCAAACTGTATCTTTATTTTCATCCAAAAACTTTATACTCAAGTGTTGATAGAGACAAAGGACAGACATATGTTTTTTAATTGATAATGTATATTTTCTTGAATGAAACTCTGGTGTTTAAAGTTTGATATTTAGCAATGTTATACCAATTCAATTTGTTTAACGTATAATCTCATCATATCTTCGGATAATTCATATTTTTGAGAAATGTCATCCCAATGTTCTTTTTTCAAATCTCTTTCGTGTTGCATGATAAAAAGATCGAAAGCACTGTAATGTCCCGCCATCTCTATTTATTAGGAAAAAATTTCAAATCAAGTTTTTTATAAATTGGCTCTTTCTTGAGTTACATTCAGCACATTTTCCAGATATTCTCTTAACTCCATTGATGTTTGCATAGTATTTTATATCATTTGTTGCAGTTTTTTTCTTTACATCTCACACAATATAATAAGCGCCATTTTATTTAGGGAAAATTTAAAATGAATCATCATAACCCGCCTAATCTATTAAATCTGTTATCAATGTTTTCAAAAGATTTATTAACATCTTCTTTAAATTTATTAAAGTTTTCTTCTAGTTTATTTACTTTATCGAGATATAAAGAGTATTGATCATCTATTCTTTTAAGTAATTCATTATTATGTGTTTACTTTCTCATTGAAACGTGTTACCAAAAATTTTCAAAAAAGTTTACTTTTCTCATTGAAACGTGTAATCAAAATTTTCCAGAATTTTTGTAACTGCTTCACTAACTAATTCATTAACATTATTTTTATATGTATTAAAGTTTTCTTCTAGTTTATTTACTTTATCAAGTAATTCACCAACATCGTCTACTGATCTTCTATTTCTGGCTTCTAACTTGTCCATAGACTTCTGTTGTAAAATCTTTAACAATGCTGTTTATGATTCTCGTAATTTTGTTTTAGTTCATTAAACATTTTAATATGATCTTCGAATTGATCTTTTACGATAACATCAAACGGATAAATTCCTTTACTAACGCTGCTGCTAAGTCTTTTTCCTTTAAAATCTAAGGCATTTTTAACATTCGGTTCATGTAAATCAACAATATCGATGTTTTTCTGATAATTTTAGAGGTTTTAAAAATTTGTTCTTTAACAACAACATCATGTTTTGTCAATACCAGGTCGAACACCGACAATTCTTTTTTTATTAGCCAAACTAACATAATTCCTTTTCAACTTTGATCGCTTCAGTAATTTTATCAGCTTTTTTCGATATGAGACATTAAATTGGTAAAATATTTTTTTTGCACCATCTTCAAATTCTTTTTTTCAATGTTTTTATTTTATCAGCAACTTCATTTGAACTCATGAAATTTGCAAGTTTGTTATCATATTCTGCTTTAAAATCTCGACAGCAAACATATCTGGAATCTGGAAGGTTTTGTAATAAATTTTCTAACTTGTTATCAAACTCATTTCTCAAACTATCAAAATTCAAACTATTATCTACATTTTGAATAATTTGTGTTCCAAATACGTCAAAAAATATTTTGTGAATCCATATTTATTAAGTAATAATTTGTTAACAACTTCTTTAAAATCTTTACCAGTACTCAGTTCATTCAAAACAAAAACACATAAATTGACCACAAATTGGGGGATCTTTATAGTCTTGAATCTGAGAATCATTGTAGTAGACGCTTGATTTTTTTCAAATATTTAATCAATTCTATAGGTTGGTTTGTCCTCAATTCTTCCATACGAATCAAAATAACATGCATTCTTATCATTTTTATAATAACAAATCCAAATGCGTTCCACTTCCCATAATCGAGTCTAAATTCACAATTCCACATTCAAATTTCTTAACTTTTTCAGGTAATGTATCTCTCATGAAGATTCCTCTAAAATGTTTAATATTTTTGCAGATTTCTTCCAATTCCCCGAATGTTAAAGGTTTAAATTTTTTTTTCAATGTTTTGGATTTCACGTAATTCAAGGTTTTTTCATCTAATCCAGATCCTGTAACATCTTCCAACTCTTTATCTAACCAATTTAAAATGTTTCGAACAATAGGAATCACATCCTTTTTAACGATTGGAGCAGCTTTACGAACATAAGGAACAAACATTTTTAACAACTGGAATATTTTCTCCAAAATCTAATAAATCTTTCAAAAGTCCACCATTTGTTAAGTTCTTTCAACTGATTATAAGAAAATTCTATTCTGGTTCCTTTATTGTTTTTTCTTATGTTTTTCGAGTTTATTGTATTGTCTATTTGTTAAAAATATCTTATCTTCGCCATTTTTTAGTTGATCTATTTTAAATTGAATACTAACGGGTATTTTCTTCTTAAAAGCGGATTTTATTTTTTCTTTCTGATTTTTGCTGAAATTTACGTTCACCTCCATTTATATAGTTAAAATTTCAAGTTCTCTTCGATTCCCATTCCTAGTTTTCTCTTCAAAAACATTGCTCCAGCTGTTGGAAAGCGCAAACAAATCTTTCACTCTAAACTAGCATCTTTTGATAAAATATCTATCCATTGCCTTATCTTGGCAAAACTTTATCTGCGATATGTCTGGAATTTGTGTCTCTATGTTTTGCATAAAAAATATCGTGTTCCATTGCGAGCTTGATCTAATTTATTCACACCAGGATCTCCTCTTTTTAGTCTTTTTTCGAGTTTTGTGCCAGGCCCCAGATACTGATAAGTTGGTACGTGTAATTCAAAAGGTAAATTGTTGATAAAATCATTCAAAAGTCCACTACCCCTCAATCATAGATGAACTTATTGTCGGCAAAATTCGTTTTTAAATATATTTAATTCCATCAGGTTTTTCAATCATTTCGTCAAGTTTGTTCGAAATAAAATCTTTAAATCGGCTTTCTTTTCGTTCAAAAAATTGTTGTTTCCAGCCTTTTCTTGAGCATAAATATAATTAATAATTCCATCGAGTTTTGTCAAAATCGTCGGATATATCTGTATTCAATCTTATTATCCACTGTATTTTCTTACACCTGATCCTTCGATTCGTTTTTCCCAAATTGGTTTAATCAAATTGAGATATTTTTTACCTTTACTTGACTTTGGTTTTCTTAGTTGATGGATCATTATTTTTGTAAATTGAGTCAGATTCCCATACAATTTCTGTATACTTTTTCAAATCTTCTTCAGAATATAAATTATCTTTTGGAGCGTCATAGTATGTTAATAATCTCCATAAACCTTGAGTTCCTTCATATGTTTTTTCATTAATAATGATATCATTATGCTCAAAATTAACGGGTAAATTTCCAATCATAAAACTTTTCTTTTTTTTTTATCCCAATACAAAACCAAATTTATCATCTTTTACTCTAGGAAGGAATTTTTTTACTAATTTCACCAATTATTATATCCGTTGTTCCAGGACTTATTGGTTCAACTATGGTAGAGTCTTCAATGATTCGAGGTCTAAATGGTGTCGAAGATGGTAATTTTGGCAATTCAAACTCTTCCACTTCAGATTCTGGAATTGAAATATCGGCAAATTGTCGTACAACTGGAACCAAATTCATCAAATTTTTGATTATCGCTTAAAAACGTTTTCAATTTTACCTTCAACATTTTTAATTGCAGAAGTTACAGGTTGATTGATTTTTTGAATAAATTCTTGTTCTTTTTCATCAATTCGAATCTGTTCTTTAAATTCTTTGATTAATTTCTTTTCGATTTGATCAAGTTTTTTCGCTTCTTCAGAAGTTACGTTCACCATTTAATTAGAAAAATTTTGAAACGTGAACGTGGAACGTAAAACGTGAACACGAAAACGTAAAACGTGAACGTGGAACGTAAAAAACGTGAACACGAAACGTAAAACGTGAACGTGGAACGTGAACGTAAAACGTGAACGTGGGAACGTAAAAAACGTGAACACGAAACGTAAAACGTGAACGTGGAACGTAAAAACGTGAACACGAAACGTAAAACGTGAACGTGGAACGTAAAAAACGTGAACACGAAACGTAAAACGTGAACACGAAACGTAAAACGTGAACGTGGAACGTAAAACGTGAACGTGGAACGTAAAAACGTGAACACGAAACGTAAAACGTGAACGTGGAACGTAAAACGTGGAACGTAAAAACGTGAACACGAAACGTAAAACGTGGAACGTGGAACGTAAAAACGTGAACACGAAACGTAAAACATGAACGTGAAACACGAACGTGAAACGTAAACACGAACGTGAAACATGAACGTGAACGTGGAACGTGAACAGATTTACCGTTTTTCAGCTGTTTTTCATAATGTAAATAAAAAGTAAAGATAATGTAAAAATAATTATAACAAATATTTTATCAAGTAGACCACTGAGCAGCATTTATATTAGAAAATTTATTCAAATATTTACCATTTTTTAGGCTTCAAAGTTAGATTAATAGTTAAAAATCCGTAGTCTTCCTTCCAAATTTTATCACATAGCTCATTAAATTGGTTAAAACTCATATCAGATCCCACATAATTGTTACAAATCTTTCTCGAATAGTGATCATCTTGCTTAAAAATACACAACATATTCAGATTATTTCTTATAACTTGTTTATCAACCTTTGAAAAGCATTGAGAAAGATAGATACAGGATATATTTTTGTGACGAGACATTACGAAATATTCCTTGATAACGTCTTGATTTTCCAAAATACACAATCATCAAAAACGATTAAAGAATTCGGTTTACATTCGCTTAATGGAACTATGTCCTCGGAAGCATTATAAAAATATGATATTTTCTTACTTAAGTTCTTCTCAATATTTTCAAATCTTTCTTGTAATTTTTTATATGCGTCTTGTTCCAAAGACTTGCTAAAGACGTATAAATTGGAATAAGGAATCAACCTATTGTAGATAAAATTCAATAATAAAGTTGTTTTTCCACATCCACTTGAACCAACAATTAACAATCTGATTGGTTGATCTTTCTTATTTTCTTCAAACGTTTGAAGTTTTATCTGATCTTTTTGGCTTTAAAAATTTCTCCATTTAAATAGAAGATTTTCATCTTGAAGCAACGCTTGCGAAAATGAAGCTGTTCAAGTTGACTTCAGAAAGCTCTCAATTATTTTTAAACTTGGAACATCCTATACACTTAGAGGAAGAATCAAATTATTTTATCGGTTTAAGCGGTTTTTATTCTGACAATTTTGTAATAAATATTAGTGAAAGTTCTCCTTATTGTATAGGATTTAGTGAGAAGAACATAACAAAATATTATGGTTTAAACAAAGGATATTATACCTTCGATCAAATAAAAAATTCCCTTAAAAATTATCTAAAAACATTCAAACAATCAGATAAATCTTTAAACTTTGACGAAAACAAGTTTGAAATGCAAAAAAATTATCTCTCTAATAAAATTCAAATAAAATCACCAGTAAGAATAATGTTTTCAGCAATTATTGTAGAATTGTTAGGGTTTGTTCAAGAAACTATTGAGCCAAATCAGGTATATTTAGGAAATAAAACGCCAAAATTTAGACCGTTTGATGTAATTGAAGTGCACTGCAATCTCGTTGAACCTAGTTTTGAAAATCATACCGAACATTTACACAAAGAATCTGAAATTTTGTACACTTTTTTCCCAAATGTTGCTTATGGATCAAAAATCAGTGAAAAACCAAATGAAATCGATTATATTCCTATTAGGAAAAATATTAAAAGAATTCAAAAAATCGTTCTAACTATACAAGACTCTGAGGGAAATTTATTAAATAATGAGAGTAAAACAACAATATATTTAAGATTGCAAGTAACTAGTTAAATTTCTTTCTATCTAAATGGAGTCAGTTGTAGACCTATTTAATAATCAACTTACATTCAATAATAAAGACATTGTAACGATTGTTGACGAAAACAATGTAGTCTGGTTTAAGGCTAAAGATGTTTGTGAAATATTAGGTTATGAAAAAACAAAACACGCAATTAAATTAAATGTTGATGATGATGACAAAATTCAATATTTTTACTTAAAAAACAAGGGGCTATTTGAATGGCCCCTTAACAATCTTCATCCTGACACTGTTTTTATCAATGAATCTGGACTTTATTCTTTAATTTTGAGATCACATAAAAAAGAGGCAAATATCTTCAAAAATTGGGTTACAAAAGAAGTTTTGCCAAGTATTCGTAAATTTGGTCAGTACAAACTTGAAAACAAGATTAAATATTTAGAGGACGAAGTTAAACACTTGCAAATTAAAGATGGAATAAAAACGGAAATAATCGCAAAACAAAGTGTAAAAATTGACTTAATGAAACCAGACCTTGTTTGTAAGATTTTGCTAAAAAAAAACACCATGTTTTTGTATTAATTAAGAAGAATCACATGTGGGAAATATCCTTATTACGTTATCAGAGCTCAAAAGAGAGAAATACCGAAAAGATTGAAAGAACTTGAAATTGATTACCCAGAAATGGAAATTTTATTAAGACATGGAGATCCAAATAGTATAAATCTCTACAACCAAATGAAAGAATCTTTGAATATTTTATACAACGGAAATCATTTTACTACAAATATGGCAGAATCTCGACTGATTTATAGAATATCTAAATTACACGATGAAAATGTTAAACATTCGAATTATGATAGTTTGTTTTGTAAATGTCTTTTAAGACTATAGAAATGTTGAATTTCTCTTCCGCATACGCAAAAGAACTGGTCTAGCAAAGATTTGTTTAGCACAATCTTTACAATATGCTTGTTTGTTGTCTTTACTATAATGGAGATTATAAAATTCTGAAATATTCTTAACCTTTTTACACCGTGTGCACTCTTTCTCTTCTAAAGTTAATTTTTCCATTTTATCATATAATTCTTTTCTATATTTCTTATTACAATCCTTACAATAATAGCATAATCCATCTTTTCTAGTCTTATCTTGAAAAAACTTCGACAAATCTTTAAATTCTTGACACTTTATACATTTCTTTTGGGCCTCCATTTATATAGAAAAAATTACAGCTTTGACTTTTTTCAATTCATATTCGTAAAAACTTCCGGTTATTTCTCAATTTTCAAAGTTTCCAAGTTTATTTAATTCGTCTAATATATCAGATTTTGCTTCGCCTTTATATCCATACGGTACTGTATCGATCTTATTTTCTAGGACAATTCTCTTATCATCTTTAGCGTTTAGTGCCAGTTTGTTTATGGTGATGGTATACAATTCATGTTTATAGCTTTTTATTACAGTCATCTCCCTAAATTCTTCTTTATCTTCGAACAAACATCTCTTCAAGTTTTCGATATTTATTGTTTTATTTACAACGCTTCTCTTAATTCCTTTACACCTAACTGGATTTTTGTCTAGATATTTGTACGAGTACATCTTTGATCTTAAACCACAAAATTCTTCTAAAACTTCGCTATTTTAACTCATCTTTGAATTTCCCTACTACCTTCTTATTATTAGTAGTGAAACATTCGTGATCTTTTGGATAATCACTTGTATCAAAGTCATCTATATTTTCTTTAATAATTTTAAAAGGATCTCGTTTCAATTCTAGGAAATAACTGTCTGTATCCATGTAACACAGATTCAAATCTGGATCAAACTTCTTTAATTTGTTGTAATAAAACTCGTACATTAGCAATTTTGAGAGGTCGAGAACTGAAAATCCTATGTAAATCGGTTTGTTAAATTTAACCTTTTGTTTGTACATGTGACTCGCTCGCTATACAGTTGTCGTCAAAGATGTTAAAGCATTTGAAATTTGTTTTCTTAGCTTGTTTCATTGAAAATTCTTCATTTCCAAGCTTAATATCACATCTGTTTCTCACATTTTCCATAGATTTTCCAAAAACTGAGTTGTTCATCAGCTTATAAAAATCCTTCTCAAAGTCGCTTGTAGCTTTGGTTCTCATGTTTGTGTTAAAATCAATGTATTCTTTCATAAAAGGCTTCTGATCGAATGCAATAACTCTATTCACATGTTTCAAAATCATACCTTGTTCCAAATAGAACTTCAAATTTCTCGAATGAACAACGTATTCAGTTTTATCCAGTAGAGTTGTGCAAAGTTTGTTTTTAAAATGTTCTGGAGCAAGAGGTAAATCCTTGTGATGTTCGTGTAAATTCGTTTGGATATCCAAGATCAACTTCGAGAATATAGCCATAATCTTCGTCGCCAGTGAGTTCCAAAATTGTTTCTTTCCATTCTGCAGTTGTATATGTTTTCGGGTTCATCCACTTGATTTCGTTATATGGTAAATTTTGCATAAGACCATAACCATAAAGATTATTGGCGTCGACGTACAACAGATAGCTTTCTGGTTTTGTCTTATCGAAATCTTTCAAATATTTGTTATTTGCTTTAACATATCGTTTAATACATTGAGAAATGCCTCCGCGAATACCTTTTTCAATCATTAAATACATATCGTAATCGTGTATCAGCTGAAGCTCAATTTTCTTTAATTTTAACATTGCGTCCCAAGCAAGACTTGGAGCTGTTAGATAATGTGCCGGATCAACTTTATAGCAATTTAAGCAAATATTTCTGAAATTTTCAAATATATCAGCGAGCAATAGTACATCTTGGATATTGTACAAATCAGAGTAATTTCCAAGATTTTTCTCTTTTAATTTGTTCCAAACGCTCAAGTAGTGTTGATAATCTTTCTCAGATATGCTCTCGTCTGTCAAAAGTGAATAGAAATCTTGAATTTTCAGCTCTTCTGTGTAATCAAGTTTTTCAATACCATCGATAAATTCGTAAGGAAATATACCTTTCCCAGATAGAATTTTAAAGATTTCTTCTTCGTCATTTGGTTGTCTTTCTAGAATTGCGTTCAATATTCGTCCATCTTGTATAAAATGATTTGTATGTTTGAAGTCTTCTTTCTTTAGATTTTTAGCTAACTTTTCTATAGACGAGGCCATGAATCTGAACGTGTCTACGAACGAAAACTTGATGAATTTTCTTGGCTTATCACCTTCGAATTCATATCCATATCCTGAATTTACTGAATAATTTATATATTTTTCATCTGTGTTTGCGATCAAATCAACATTTCCATATTGTTTAGCCATCTCTTTTATGTACAAATGAGTATCGTAATTTGACATATTATGACAGAAAACTGGGATGTTCTGGGGAAATTTCAAATTCAGATTACAACATGAATGAGCTGCGCCTTGAAACTTGCCGGTTAAATGACAATGATCTCTCACTTTATTATAACTCTTATCTTTCCAAATATCAGGAGTAAAACCATACTGAATTGACCCAACATAATAAGCAGACCATTCGCAAATATGACAAACGTTTGCATTTTGGTATGAAATTTCTTCTTCTTCAGTCAATTTCATAGGTTTTTTGTTCTTAGAATTATATTTTGTAGCTATGTATTTTGATATTTTATTGAGTTCTTCAAACAATTTTGCAGGAACATTTGGCAAATCTTCTTCATTTTTTGCTCGATAACATATCGGCTTGTACATACGATTGGTCACATTTGACACTAAATATAGAGTAAAACCATAAGGAATATGCTTCTGAACCTTGGTTGTAGTCGATCTTTGTGGATTGTTTTTGCATGTGGGAATCTTCTCTAATATGCTTTCAAAATCCATATAAATAACGTAAGGATGAGAAAATTTCTTTTGATAATTAGTAAATGTTGTTGTTTGACCTGGAAAACGGCATAATTGGCTTACAAACTTCATGTTGCTTGCAAATTTCTAAATGATCTGTTAAATCTCCAGATTTGTAGAAATGGCTTAAACATCTTCTACATAGAAAATTTTTATGTCCATGTTTGGATGTTTGAGAACTCACTAACCTACTTAAATCGGTTATCAAAACAAAATGAGATTTGTCTTCTTGTTTTACATACAGTAGATCAATATTTAATTCTGCATCATATTTTTCAGAAATTTGTAACGGAACAACCTTAATACTTTCATCAAAACTGTAGACATTGATAGACATTTTTGGATATTTGTACTTGGAATTGTAACTTCGTTTCTCAAATAATTGTATATCTTTTAAGGACATTGGATACTCGAAACCTGAAAATATCTCGTCATTTACAAATTTTTCATATTGTTTTGATCTTTCGCAGTCTCTTTCGGGTTTTTCAATAGCACATCGGATAGAATAAATAAAGCAATAATCATCTTTATTTTTGATATTTATACAAGCTTTTTTATCTTTGATTTTCTTTGGCAAATCGATATATGATCCTGCGTTCATCATTTCGTGTTTGTTAAGGCTCAAAACTAGTTGTTTGCAGCTTTTAAATGTCCATCCAGAACCCTTATTTGGATGATTTGTCTGTTCTCGATGTGTTAATTTATTAAATTGCTTAGTAATAAAGTCGTTCACATCGAAGATTTCATCCGCTTTTTATAGTAAAATACATAGGACAAGTTTGTGGTTCACCGTTCACTAAAGTTCGTTCGTATTCGCATTCTAAAGATAAATAACCTTTCATATTTTTAACCGTTTCTTGAAATTTTTCTATTAAACTTTTAATCTCTGGCCTCATAATTGATAGATATTTGTAAATTGACATGAACTTATCGTTTAAATTCGTTAAAATGTATTGCTTGAAAAGACCGTGTATTGAGGATAAAACTTCTACATCAATGATATTTTTAGGTTTTTCGTTAAGAGTTTTGTCAATTTCTTCGATCATTTCAGACTTAGTTTTATCGTTTGTTTCTAAGGACAATTTTTCAGCGATTGATTGAATTTTCTCATCATTAAATAGATTGAGATCTTTTTTATCTTCCTTAAAGCTTTTCTTTAATTCACGCAATTTTTCTATATTGTACATCTTTTCGTGACCATCGATTTGATTCTCTTTAGCCCAAGTCCTCAAATAATTTAGTTCTTTTTCATAAATATCTTTGTTCTTCAAATGATTTTTCGAATTGTAATGACGAGTATAGTGATGTTTCAAAAATGTCTTTTTTGCAGTATGGGCACTCTATCTTTTTCCGCTCCATATTTAAAGAGCAAAAAATTTGTAAACTAAAATTTTGAGAAGTGGTGATTTTTGTGACAACTTGACACAAATCAGCACAATTTCTGGTCAAATGTTTTCAGATTGTTCTATTTATTATAGAAAAATCTTTTAACTAAGTTCTCCTGTGTGCCGCGCAGTGCTACCAACATTTCTCGCTCAACGGTAATGCCAACATATTCTAAATTCAACATTCGAGTATTATAAATTCCACAATTTATGTTGTCATACTGTCATGAAAAATTGCTTGAATACAGTTTACCATAGTTTATTTAAGTAAATTGTATTGTGAATTGTTTTTACATATTTATGGTGTATTGAACAGTATTTTGTATGGAATTTCTGTCTGTCCCAAAAGTGAGCTAGAACCGCCATATTATTATCTTGAAATATTGCTTGAATACAGTTTACCATAGTTTATTTAAGTAAATTGTATTGTGAATTGTTTTTACATATTTATGGTGTATTGAACAGTATTTTGTATGGAATTTCTGTCTGTCCCAAAAGTAAGCTAGAACCGCCTTACTGTTTGATTTTACAGATTCGTTTATTGTCCTTTAAACAGTATTTTCCCTTGATTTTCTGTCTGTCCCAAAAGTGCGCCAGAATCGGCATATTCATATCTACTTATATATATATATATATATATATATATATATATATATATATATATATAGTAAAAAGTGAGGGCTCTGTGGTGTAATGGTAGCACATTCACTCGGCTAGTGAGAGATCCGGGTTCGACTCCCGGCGGAGCAAGTACTTTTTCCGATTCAATGTTTATTGAAATTAAATAAGGCAATTGCCATTTATACAATTTAATGTAAATAAAAGTCGTTTGACAGGTATTTGGTCTTCCGATCATATGTTAGTTTGCTTATTTAAAAACGCATATTTGACAGATACGGCCAAATACGAAATAATTGAATCGGAAAAAGTAAGCGCTCTGTGGTGTAATGGTAGCACATTCACCCGGCAAGTGAGAGATCCGGGTTCGACTCCCGGCGGAGCAAGTACTTTTTGCGATTCAATGTTTATTGCAATTATATATATATATATATATATATATATATATATATATATATATTTAATGCTATTGCCTAAACTACAGATGACGTGTAAACAAGAATTGTAGGTGAGAAAATCAAGGCATATTTAAATTAATCCCAAGCTTAGAATTTGTTAATACAGTCACTGCATATGGCCAAACTTCTTTGAATATGCTATGACCTTTAATGAATTAAATTAATTTTAGTTTATTTTGGTATTAATTTTTTTATCTAAACTGTAGTTTAGGAGGTTTCAGCTCTAATAAATAACGTTAAAGACTTTTTAAAGAAAAATAAACAATTATTTGGAATATTTAAATCTGCCTATCGTGTTCTGCAAAGTATAGAAGTTTAGTCCCTTCAATAAAGAAAATGATTAATTTGACTGTATATACTTTCATAAAGGTATAATTTGTAGCTGAAAACATAGACTTTATATATGTATCGGTTTATATAGATTCGTCTACAAGATCCTCTCGCAAAACTTGTTACTTAAAAACCGATCAGTAAAATCCAGAGAGTATTTTCAAGAAAAAAGGGGACGTAAGTTAGTAGGAGAAGTCAGGACGAAAGAATTAGAAAGGCAGTGAGATGTTTGATGAAACAGACATAGAACAATAGCATAACACGTGTCCTTAGATTCAAATGTGTCTGTCTGTTCTACTACAGACACTCCTACTGGTTGAGCCTCATGGAAATTAAAATTTAAACCTTACGTTGCGCAGTACTTCATTAAACACCGTTAAATTTAAAACTTCTAATTTTTCCAATAAGCTGTATATTTTTGTAACTAATATTCTATAAAAATAAAACACTTAGATATTTTACGCCCTGATAGTCAGTAATAACAAGGGATATATACATTTTGACATAATTCATTACAATAAGAAAGCAAAACAACCGTTTACCTATTGTTATAGTGTTGTGACAGAAAGACTTCTATGTAAGTTTGGATTCTGATGAAAGGTTTACTTAAGAGTGGTTGTTCGCCAACAGAAAGTAAAATTTCTAACTGTGAAACTGATGAACCAAACCATGCCGTGTTTCTTTCTCCTAAATAAATCTTCCAAATATGTTAAATTAAAAAAAGATTGACGCATATCTCTTACATTTATTACATCTTATCAAATTTAATCTGCAGTTATAGTACAATTAAAGTATCACAACACTGTCCTGTCAGGGAAAACAGGTAGTTTGTTTCTATCTGGTGACAAGATGGAATTGAGATAAATCACTGTGTCGTGGTCGGTAAACAGTTTTAAATTAAAGGCTCCTCCGCTCCTCAGTACACAATCATTACTGTTGTTTGTTCTAGAAGAAACAAAATGTAAATTTTAATGTAACCTGACCGCCATATTAAATCTTTGGTGCCTTTTTGTACACAGGGATATTATATTGATTTAGTGTTATTATGTTTAGACTGAATTTAAAATTTTATTATTGTGGTCATCATTTAATAATAATTGCTTTACTAAAAAAAATAAATAAATATATTAAAATAATAAATGTATAAATGCGAAAGGTAATATTGATCTCGTACAGGTATTTCTATATCCCGTCAGGTTTCCCCCTATCAGCTACAGTTGTTTTAAGTCAGACATTATGAAGTATCTTAACATGAGAAAGCAATATTATAGTGATGTTTCAAAAGAAATTTAAACTTGCCACCTTGCACAAGTAAGTTGTTGAAAACTACCAGAACATTAGACATGTGCCTGATCATCATGGTGCTTGACATCTCGTCAACTGACTAATCTACTTTAGTACTTTGAGTAATGCTTTAACTCAGTAACGTCACTCCAATTTCAGAGATGTGTAATATATACCAGAAGCATATTACAATTCTAAACCAGTAATAGCCAATTCGTGATATATTTTATTCCTATACAACCAATACGATTTATCTAGCTGTAATTCTAATGATATTTTTCTACAGTATCGTAAATTAAATAGTATTGAGCCACACCCCGCTTCCGCTCGCCCGTACCAAGCTAGCTTAACAAAGAACGTGCTCCCATTGGAGCGGAGCGGGGCCCGACTCACGGAGAGAGAGCAAGGAAAGGCAAAGAAAGAACGTGGACGGCCAGCCATAGTGAAAATATATATATATATATATATATATATATATATATATATATATATATATATATATATATATTTGAGAAGAAAAAAAAACAAGGGGACAAACGCAGACAAAACTACCCAGAAAGGTTGCCTACTCAGGTGCACCTGGAGAACAAAACTATAAGTGGTCAACCCAGACTTATGGATAAAATTAAAAATCTTTATAAATTTAAGTTAGATAGAATTTAGAGCGCCAAATTTCAAACAGGAAAAGCCAAAATCACCCGGAGTCCTGTGGCACAGAGCGGGTTCCTGAAAGGATAGAATTAACCTAAACTTAACTACTTAAAACTAGATAACAAACTGGATAACAATACTTAAATAACAGGCACACTGAGACAATATCACAGCAGGGTATCACAGAGAAATAATGTCCTCAGGTAGGAAAACCTTAGTAGCCCGCCATGGCACCGGTGTAAGGACCCGGCCCAAGAATCATGGGAGAGGCGGACATTGGAGCTGGAGCTCGTGAACCCTGCAAGCACAGAGTGCTTCTATAGCCTGTCTTGCTAGGTAAACATTTCAACAAAGTAAAAGTGTATAAACAAGTTTCAGAAGCCCTGGGTACATGAAAACAATTCAAAAGAATAAAAGTTAAGAATTAAGAGTGAAAAAAAAGAAAATAGTAAAAAAAAAATTTAGAAGGTAAAACTATTATAATCAATAAATATACAGGAAATTACATGTTAAAGTTATAATTAACTGTTGTGACATAAGTAATAGTACAGTACAAAACAAAAGGTAAGTCTAGAAAACCTTTGGTTTAAAAAAACAAAAGAAACTCATATAACCAAGTACAAAAAAATTAAGATAAGGTCAGAATTTCAACTTTAAAGACTAACAGTAAGTAAAAGCAAGCACAAAAGGAGTTGGAACCTTTAGTAAAAGTAGCAGGGACATCTGGGTCAAGTAGAGAGAGCTTAATATAAACATTCGGTGGTACATAAAAAAAATAATAACCATAATACAAGACAACTACCAAGGAAACTAAAATTATGGAAAAACTTATAAAATACACTATGTAGAGTTAATTCCTGAACAGAATTAGCTGAAAACTTTCTGAAAAGCAGGGGAAAAGCTCCCTGCAGCTATAATAAGGTAAATCCCCCCTGAAAATTTAGGGAAACAAAAGATAGCCTAAGAAACCCTTTGATCTAGGCTTATATTAAACTCTAGGCCTATCTAGGCTAAAAACTTAAACTTAGAAACAGGGTGAAAACAGTTTGCCTAGAGTTGACAGAATAAAAGTTAAATCCGGAAAACATAAATCCCAATTTAAATTCCCCCAAATAACAGTTAGCCTAAGAAACAAAAACAATGGGAAAAGTTAAAGTTGCCAGTTTCAAGGGTGAGTAAAAAAAAAACAATTTAGCGGCCTCCTAAGGCTGGGAGAAAAGGAAACAAGTTACTAAATAACACATAACTAATAAATGCAAAACTAGAATCCCCAGAACCTATAACTTAAATTCAGAACCACACGCTTATTGAGGTTAACCTGCTAAACGAACAAATATAAGTAAAATATAAATAGAGAACAGTTACTCACTCGTCAGTTGACACAGCCGTGTTTAGCCAGACATTTGGGGCAGAACAAAACCCAAAACTAAATAAAAGGGTAAAAACAAAATAAACTTCACTAGTAACGGTCTGAACAGAAGTGAAAGTCGCTACTCTCTCGATCCAGTCGCAGACGACACCAAAGCCTCGAAGATTCAACGAGAGCAAACACCAACAACAAAATAAAACACTATAACAAAAAAGAGTCGGGAAAACCGAAAGGGGCACGAGAATTTGACCCGGCTCAGACACCCCCCCCCCCCAAAAGGGAGACTCCCCTCTCCAACAAGGAAACTCAAGAAGCTCTCCCCAGTTAAGGAATTCCCCGGCAAGGCTTTAGATGAGAAATATGTGCCTTTCGATAAACCTTGCCGGTTTGGGGATCTCCCAACAGAGCCGTCACCGGAGTCAGAAACCTAAAGATACGGTGGGGGCCTGTCCACCGATAAGACAACTTTGCAGCCCTTTTGTCTACGGCCGAACTGGTCGGATGAGCTCTACAATATACAAGTTCCCCCTCTCGGAAAGGGTTAGCCACACGCCCCTTGTTATACTTCCTCCTCAGCAATTCCCTAGCCCTAAAAAGATTTCGCCGGGCTAGCAACATCAGGAGTACCAGGCGGTGGCAGAAGGTCCCCAATCCTCCAAATATTAGCCAAAGGGTTGTTGGGTGGAAACCCAAACAACAACTCGAAGGGCACCGCCTTGTGACTTTCATGAACAGCTGTGTTAAAAGCAAATTGAATCCAAGGGAGTTCTTGGTCCCACGTCTCGTGATTTTTAGCATGGAAAGCGATGAGGGCTGATCGCAGATTACGGTTAAAACGCTCTGCGTGGGAGGGCTGTGGGTAGTAAGGCGAAGTCGTCACATGGCGGATACCGTGCCCAAAGCACATTCTCTTGAATTCATTGGACAAAAACTGAGTTCCATTATCGGATACTATAGTGGCGGGAATTCCGAAATGTTGGAAAAGATTGGTACGGAGCACCTTAGTCGTGAGCTGAGCTGTGGCGCTTCGTAACGGAAACAACCAGACGAACTTGTAGAAAGCATCTACACAGACAAGCAGGAACTTATTACCTGACTTGCTACGAGGGAAAGCCCCAACGTAGTCGATGAAAAGCTTCTCCAGAGGTCTCTCCGCCACTTCAGATGACAACAGACCCAGCTTAGCGTTCTGGGCGGGCTTGCTTAACGAGCACAGTTGACATGACCGTACTTGAGCCGCAATGTCCCGATCC
Source organism: Homalodisca vitripennis (assembly GCF_021130785.1). Taxonomy (NCBI): domain Eukaryota; kingdom Metazoa; phylum Arthropoda; class Insecta; order Hemiptera; family Cicadellidae; genus Homalodisca; species Homalodisca vitripennis. Next base: position 28,191 of record NW_025777994.1, read on the forward strand.
ATGCCCTTCCAAATGAAGAGGTCCCTAATCTTCGCGATGGTTTTATGTATACCTAAATGACCGCCACGGGAGAAGTATGGAAATAATGAAAAACCATCGGTACAAGAAGACTTGGCAGCACTAATTTGGGCTTTCCCCGCTGCCTAGCTCGACAGCAAAGGGTACCTTGGGACAGAAAGTACGGGGGGTGAGCACCTCCCCCTTGAAGCTCACAGATAATATTGGCCAGCTCGGGATCATTTAGTTGATGAGGGAGGATATCCGAAAAGGCCAGAGGACAGTCAAGCAGCACAGCCCCACATACCGGCTCCAAATCCTGAAGTTGGTCGCCGGGAGTATAGTACATCCTAGAAAGCGTATCGGCAATGATATTTTGCGTGCCACGCACATGTTGCACAGTAAATTTAAGGGAAGATATTTGAACGACCCAACGACCAATTTTCCCAAGCTGACGAGGATGAGCGGGGAGCCAAGATAGTGCCTGGTTGTCGGTTTCAAGGAGAAACTCTTTATGTTCTAAAAACCTTCGAAATTTATTTATCCTGAACACAACAGCCAAACACTCCAGCTCATAAACAGATGAACTCTTTTTTCACAGGGTGTCAATGTGCGTGAAGCATAAGCAATTGGCTGCCGGACGCCATCCACCTCCTGAGACAACACCGCCGCAATAGCCAAATCAAATCAAATCAAATCAAATCATTTCTTTATTGCTTTTAGACAATATATAACATTGTATAGCAGTCGTCATATATTCAAACAGCAAATACTCTACACACTCACACACAGTCAGACTTACATTTCACTCATTCACACTAATTCACACTATCTTTGGATCCAGATTTAAAATTTTGGTAATTTAAGATATTTTTAGATATCCCAGCGACTCATCATAAACTCCTCTAGCGAATAAAATGCTTTTGACACCAACAGGCATTTGAGACGAGTTTTGAATTGGATTTGATTAGTTGCATTTTTTACACTTTCAGGGAGCTTGTTGATTAAGCCGACGCCAACCTGATGCGGTAAATGCTGAGATACCGCCAGTCTATGACTATGGACTCTAAAGTTGTCCCTGGCTCTAGTCTCATACTGATGAAAGTCCCTGCCCCGGACTAAAGTGCACTTCGATTGACAGTACAGGATCACATGAAACATATAGAGACAGGGCAATGTCAGCAAACCCAGCTCCCTAAAAGAGTCCCTACACGACTCTCTGTAATTCAACTTTGCAATAATTCTAATTGCCTTTTTTTGAAGCCTGAAAACGCGTTCCATCTTGTGTTTGGCACAGCCTCCCCACAGTCTCAAGCCATACGCAAAGTGCGGATATATGAGACCGAAATATGCCGTCATTAAGACTTCAGGAGAACAGTATTTAGCTAGGCTTCGCAAGGCAAATATGCCAGAAGTAATTCTAGCACATATATTGTTAACGTGGTCGTCCCAGGTCAGACCTTGATCAATGTACATCCCCAGGAATTTCGTGGATCCAGTTTCATCTAAAAGTACATCGTCCACAAATACAACAGGTTGTCTTGCAAATTCCCTTGGTCTTAGGCAGAAATTGATGACATTTGATTTTGATTGGTTTGTTTTCAAATTCCTGTCAGTAAAATACTGAATGCATGAAGTCAGTTCCACAAATGATGTGATTTCCAAATCTTGTGTAGTTTTTCCTTTGAAGCAAAGAGTCGTGTCGTCGGCATACTGAATCAGATCACCATGCTGGATCACTGAGTTAAGTCTACAGACGTAAACTAAAAAAAGAATAGGCCCAAGGAGGACGCATCAGTTTGTAAGACGAATTTTTGACCAAAATCCGGCATAGCCAACACAGGAGGCTGCATAACAGCTTCTTTCAACAATTGAAAGGACGTCTGCTGTGTTTCACCCCATTCAAACTTAGCACCCTTCTTGCAAGGAAGCAGATTAAGAGGAGCGGCCAACTCTGCAATATTGGGTATGAAACGCCTGTAAAAATTTATCATTCCCACGAAACGTGCAACTCCCTTTGCATCTTTGGGAGGAGGAAAATCCCTGATCGCCTGGGTCCGAGCTGGATCTATGCAGACGCCCCGGGTGGAAATAAGGTGACCCAGAAAATAAATCTCACTTTGGGCGAAACTCACCTTTTCCGGATTGACGGTAAGGCCAGCACCACGCAACATAAATAAAACTTCCTCCAGATGGGTCAAATGTTCTTCAAAGCTCTCACTGTATACAAGAAGATCATCCAAATAGTTAAATACAAATTTAAACTTGACGTCATGGAAAATAGAGTCTAATAGTCGGGTAAGAGTTTGAGCTCCCACAGCTAAGCCCATTGGAACACGGGTAAACTGATATAAATTCCAGGGAACACAGAACGCAGTGAGAGGACGAGATTCAGGCTTCAAAGGTATCTGGTGGTAAGCCTGGTTAAGGTCAAATATGGAGAAATATTTGGCCTTACCGAAGCAATCAAATGCCGAATGTAGATCGGGGAGAGGTACCGAGTCAATCTCATCCTGGGAATTAAGCTTTCTATAGTCCAGGACCATTCTGGACTTACCATTTGGCTTAGGGACCAGGAAAGCGGTTCTGGCATAACCTGAGCAAGAAGGTTCGATAACTCCATTCTCTAGAAGTTCATTAATGATGCCCCTCAGCGTTTCCATTTTAGGTGGAGCAAGTTTGTAGGGGTGAGAACGAACCGGGCGGGTATCAGTGAGGCGAATCTCGTACTCAAGAAGCTTCGTAACACCCAGTTTTGGTGTGAGTACTTCTGGGAAGCGGCAACAAATGCCCCTTATAGCCTCAGCCTGCTCCACGGTCAGATGCCCCAACGGATCAGGAATGGAAACCCTATCTCCCTCCGCTTCGACTGCGGCAGCCCCATGAGAATATTCATCCGAAAAAGGTATTGACACCCGCCGAGAAAAGCGAAAGAAACACCGGCCATTGCCCAAGTCCAAAATCATGCCAGTCCTCCGAATAAAATCAGCCCCCAAGATAAAAGGAAAACACAACTCCCCTGCCACCAAAAACCGCCACACCCAAGAAAAATGGTGGATTTTGATTTTAAACTGGACCTCATGAGTGATGGGCAAAGGAGAGCGAGACGCCGTCCAGCAAATTAAAGAACTAGGTTCAACCTGTCGGATGAGACCAGAGGCTGACAACTCCTGAAAAAAACGCAAGGATATCAGGCTGCGTGCTGAACCAGAATCCACAAGGGCCTTCCGGTTCACATCTCCGACAAGGACATCTACACGTGGGCAAACCGAGCAACCCGCTCTCACACCCAATGCAGCCAAGGAAGCAATGGTCTCCTTATTGGTGGATACCTTACAAGATTTGACTTTATTACCCCTGTTCTTCACCCTAGCAGACATCACTCCACCAGACATATTTAGTCCGGCAACTATATTATTACTAACAATATTAGGTTTTCTTGCCGAAGTGACGGAGTTAACAAGGAGTCCAGTTCCAGGTCCCGGAATATTAACTAGTCAGGAGGAACCAAAACTCCCACGTGCCCGAGGACAATCCCGCCTCAAGTGACCCCTCTGGTTACAATCAAAACAAGTTGGGGGTTGCCCACGCGGGAGTTGCACCCCCTGCCCTGACCCTGCTGAAACCCGAACCTTTCCAGGAGGTTCACTGGGCAGATGTCCCATCAATCTCTCCCTTAGGAAATCCGCATCCTGGACTCCTCTGGATGCAATGCAGAGACGGTCTAGATCCGCCCAAGACGTGGGTCTTGTGCAGAAAACCAAACGACAACGGTCCTCCAGGTTGATTCCCTCCAGAATAATGTCCACCAGTTGCCTTTCGCTTAAGTCAAGACGTAGTATTTGGGCCACCCCTCGTATCTCGCCGACAAATTGACTAAGCGTCTCTCCGGGTGCCTGTGGGCGATAAATACGTTCAACTCGCAAACGCTCCATGACACGACCAGGTATAAAATATTCAATAACTTGAGCATGAAACTCATCAAAAGATGCTCTTCGCTTCAAGTAGGCGGTCACTTAGTGGTCTCAAGCAAAAGGGGGCTAAAATTTCCATAAGTACCAAATCGGTCATTCCAGGAAACTCCTGAATTTTGAAAGCTTCCTGAAGAAAAGCAAGGAGGTGATTTAACTCCAATCCATCGGCCTTGGGCATGCTCTGAAGTATAGGTGAGAGTGGGTGAGAGTATACCTGAGACATCATGGCCATCAGCAACCGTCCCACAACCTACATGATCCATGAACACAGGATGTACCGAAGACTTTGAACCTCCAATTGCAGCAGAAATGGCAGAGGATACCAATTCCGAATCTCGGCACCCCGGAGCAACACCCTGAGGACCTGCAGCTCCTCCAAGCTCAGCAATACGAGAATCCGAAATTGACAGAGTAGGAGGCTCCTGAAAGGAGGCCCCTCTCTCTCTCTCTCTGACGGACCTAACCTCACCTAGACTCTCCAGGGCTGACTGTAGTTTTTCAGAAGTAGTAATGACCCATGCACCAATATCAGCGGTGAGTCCAGGAGCCTTATTAAGCAGTTGCACCCTGGCGCACCAGTGAATAATCTGGGAGCCCAAACGAGCCTTGGCCGACCCAGTTAAAGGCAGTGACCCACCATCAATGTCATCCTCTAATTCTTCCATCCTAGTCTTGCAGCTAGCTAATTCATCTTCCAAACAAAATGATTCCTGCCATGTCCTCTCTAAGTTCAAACAGGCCCTGAGCTGAGCTCTCAACCCCTTTACGTCCTCCCGAGCCTGCTGCCCCCTAGACACGACCTCAAAAACCAGCTCCGGCTTCCGGATATACTCAGGCACCAAAGAGACGGCCATATCAACTTCAAGACAAACAAAATCTAACTTACTAAACTTAAGTAGTCTCAACTCAAAAGGCAACCAACTGACGAGGCTCAATAAGAGTACGCAGCTCCTACTTCCCTGAGGCAAAAAAAACCCAGTAAAACCCCGCTCAAATGCAATACTATAAAACACGGAATAATTAACACACGAAACTCAACATTACATGCTCCCAGCCCGGGAAACCGCTTGGCAAGCCATAACCACGCTCTGCTACCATCTGAGCCACACCCCGCTTCCGCTCGCCCTTACCAAGCTAGCTTAACAAAGAACGTGCTCCCATTGGAGCGGAGCGGGGCCCGACTCACGGAGAGAGAGCAAGGAAAGGCAAAGAAAGAACGTGGACGGCCAGCCATAGTGAATATATATATATATATATATATATATATATATATATATATATATATATATATATATATATATATATATATATATTTGAGAAGAAAAAAAACAAGGGGACAAACGCAGACAAAACTACCCAGAAAGGTTGCCTACTCAGGTGCACCTGGAGAACAAAACTATAAGTGGTCAACCCAGACTTATGGATAAAATTAAAAATCTTTATAAATTTAAGTTAGATAGAATTTAGAGCGCCAAATTTCAAACAGGAAAAGCCAAAATCACCCGGAGTCCTGTGGCACAGAGCGGGTTCCTGAAAGGATAGAATTAACCTAAACTTAACTACTTAAAACTAGATAACAAACTGGATAACAATACTTAAATAACAGGCACACTGAGACAATATCACAGCAGGGTATCACAGAGAAATAATGTCCTCAGGTAGGAAAAACCTTAGTAGCCCGCCATGGCACCGGTGTAAGGACCCGGCCCAAGAATCATGGGAGAGGCGGACATTGGAGCTGGGGCTCGTGAACCCTGCAAGCACAGAGTGCTTCTATAGCCTGTCTTGTTAGGTAAACATTTCAACAAAGTAAAAGTGTATAAACAAGTTTCAGAAGCCCTGGGTACATGAAAACAATTCAAAAGAATAAAAGTTAAGAATTAAGAGTGAAAAAAAAGAAAATAGTAAAAAAAAATTTAGAAGGTAAAACTATTATAATCAATAAATATACAGGAAATTACATGTTAAAGTTATAATTAACTGCTGTGACATAAGTAATAGTACAGTACAAAAAAAAGGTAAGTCTATAAAACCTTTGGTTTAAAAAAACAAAAGAAACTCATATAACCAAGTACAAAAAAATTAAGATAAGGTCAGAATTTCAACTTTAAAGACTAACAGTAAGTAAAAGCAAGCACAAAAGGAGTTGGAACCTTTAGTAAAAGTAGCAGGGACATCTGGGTCAAGTAGAGAGAGCTTAATATAAACATTCGGTGGTACATAAAAAAAAATAATAACCATAATACAAGACAACTACCAAGGAAACTAAAATTATGGAAAAACTTTTAAAATACTCTATGTAGAGTTAATTCCTGAACAGAATTAGCTGAAAACTTTCTGAAAAGCAGGGGAAAAGCTCCCTGCAGCTATAATAAGGTAAATCCCCCCTGAAAATTTAGGGAAACAAAAGATAGCCTAAGAAACCCTTTGATCTAGGCTTATATTAAACTCTAGGCCTATCTAGGCTAAAAACTTAAACTTAGAAACAGGGTGAAAACAGTTTGCCTAGAGTTGACAGAATAAAAGTTAAATCCGGAAAACATAAATCCCAATTTAAATTCCCCCAAATAACAGTTAGCCTAAGAAACAAAAACAATGGGAAAAGTTAAAGTTGCCAGTTTCAAGGGTGAGTAAAAAAAAAACAATTTAGCGGCCTCCTAAGGCTGGGAGAAAAGGAGACAAGTTACTAAATAACACATAACTAATAAATGCAAAACTAGAATCCCCAGAACCTATAACTTAAATTCAGAACCACACGCTTATTGAGGTTAACCTGCTAAACGAACAAATATAAGTAAAATATAAATAGAGAACAGTTACTCACTCGTCAGTTGACACAGCCGTGTTTAGCCAGACATTTGGGGCAGAACAAAACCCAAAACTAAATAAAAGGGTAAAAACAAAATAAACTTCACTAGTAACGGTCTGAACAGAAGTGAAAGTCGGTACTCTCTCGATCCAGTCGCAGACGACACCAAAGCCTCGAAGAGTCAACGAGAGCAAACACCAACAACAAAATAAAACACTATAACAAAAAAAAGTCGGGAAAACCGAAAGGGGCACGAGAATTTGACCCGGCTCAGTATCTATTGCATCAATAAAATCTTAACTTATTAACTCATAAGTTCTCATTATCCAATATTGGGGCAGCATAGAACTTTAGAAAGTTACCGGCTTGTTCTAGAGTCATCTAAATCTTTGTTATATACAAGTATGAGTTAAAGACAAAGAAGTTTGCCTACGTGATTTATAAATGATTTTGAAAATTGAAATTCAAACTTCTTTTCGCTCAAAAATATTAGTATACATGTATCTTGGTATATAACGAATGGCCATTTATCTGTATTACATTAGATAACTCTTTTCACTTTTATAAATTTTCTGTGTAAAAATCATCTTTCCTGGTCTATTTGACTGCGGGAGACTCTAGCGAACGTACAGTTTCATAGGAAAGATATTATCACTCAGCTATGTAAAAGGTGGTCAAATTCTGCAAACCAATATTCAAGACTTTGTTGTATTTATGTGGTTTCAAAATATGATATTTTTTGTTTAGAATTATTATCAGTATAATTATAGAACAATATTTATTATTTTATTATAACACCATTTTTATTACAAATTTGTATGCAAATTAAAGCAATATTGCCATACTCATTTGAATAATTTTAGCATTTGGAAAGTTGTAATTGTGCATTGCTGTTTTAGTTTTATTGAAGTAGACAGTTTTTCCATATCAATTTTAATAGAGCTGCTATCCTCTGCAAATGAAAACTTTTGTTAATTGGCTACATAATTATATATTCAAATGTTTTATACCAAAGGTTTGGGTATTACTTGACTGTAGGAATGTAATAAAATACTATACAGTAATAATCTATCTGAAATCATTAATTTATATTCTTTTATTCATCTTCTCTCACTTCAACACAGCGTAAGAAATAGGTTAATATGAAGTTTAATCAATGTCTATGTAATCGTAAATTCGCATTAAAAGGAATTCATACATACCATAGAAGATTATATTGAACCTTCTATTATAATAAATTTCTACGTTGCAATTTATGCCACCACAAAATGTAATATTCGAAACAAATTTTATACGACACAATTTGTATACGAACCCGGTTCTTATAAAAGAATAAAGAATCACATTTATTTTGTGAATATTATTGAAATTGTAATTCGTGTGGTCTTTTAGACTGGATTAATTCTTCAACTATTCAATCGTTAGTTGCTTATAAAATTTGTTATAGAAAACGCAATCGACTCCCTATACATGAGAATATACAATAAGCAACGTAGCTTAAAAGAACAATGGGGAACATGATGGACACAGAAAAAGAACTTAGGAAAGAAAGCTGATCGAGTTAGAAGTATTTGGCTGATGATACCCGAGATAATATGCAACTCAGTGAATGCCAGCAGTATACACGCAGTTTCTATGATTTTTTGCTAGTATTTCATATTAAATGGTAATATATTAGTCAAGTAGTCTATTTAGTTGAGCCTGGTACGGTAACATTTAGGTGTAAGGTTTAGCAGTGGTATGAGCTCTTAGAACAAAGGAAACACACCTACTAAGAAATTTAACAGTCTGAACTAAATTATTCCAGGTTTTTAATTTTAAGCTTAGATAAACAGAACTTTACAACACTATCCCAATAGCATTCATAAAATATTACGACTATATAATCCACATGAAACGAATTTAATTCTCACAGAAAGTACCAAAAGTTTCAATAGAGTCTGTGATATTTTCCTTTATGATAGTGTAATTATCCCTATTAATGATTGCACAGGGATATATTTAACACCTTAACTAAAAATTCTGCACATAAACATGCTTAAATTTTAGTATTGTATTTTCATACATTAATTGAAGAATTTATTTAAGACTAATAAAATATTTACAATATACCGTATTAAAATAAAATACATCTCAAGATAGAATATTTATGATAACATAAAATGTGACAGTTTAATTATCAACGTTTGTCTGTATAATAAGCTATTCATATATTTATGAATTTTGAGACCTCGTGACTAAATAAGTATAATGGTTGTATGCTGTTGCAGCTTTCACAAACATTAGATAGAATATTCTCTATTTACCAACAATCCAATCCTAGATATAGGCATTCCGAGTCCACCTAATAATGGTACGTATAACATTCACTCCTGAAAAATAGATTTCAACAACACAACAAACGACCGAGAAAACAAAGCAGCTGATCTGGATTGTGGGATTGCGTCACGTCCGGAAAGAATTTCCTCGGCTTCACAGTGATTTGCAAAGCCACGTTTCTGTACCTAAAATTTTTACACAACTATTTATTATACATATATACGTGAATAGCTGTAAACACCTCTATATAGTCTACTACTAGAGTCATTCAAGATTTAAATACCAGAGATAAGTAGAACGCATACGAACGCATATAAACGGAATGTTCGAGGACAATTAAAGCAAAGACGAGAAACGGTCATTAAAGTCAAGTCAGACAAATTAAACACTCAGTGCAACTGGTATAATGTTCAAATTCAATATAACATTAAAATTAACAGGAGCAGTCTGGAAAAATTAGACTTTAACACAAAAAATGTTTAATTAGTTTTTGTACAAGCTAAGAATACACCTTAACAGGTTTTGCCGAGGATGTATGCAAAATAAGTCTATAGCTCCTTTCATTTTCGAGTGTTTTATAAACAGACGATTGTAAGAACAGACGACCGCCAAACGGCAAGAAATTTATACATCCCCCGGAAAAAGGGGGAAGTGTGTCAGCCTACTAGAGTGGTAAGGTTCAATGACGATCATCCAAATTTCATGTTTGAATATGCACCATCGGCTAAGTAGTAAACTTTCATGCTAAACTTCAAGTTAACAGATAAAACCTTTCTTGAGTTACCTTGCTACATTACACATCCACATTTCTGTTCATTGAGTTTCATTGACATTAATAGAACAGTTTTATTAATAAAAGCCCTGGTGACGTAGGGAGCCGTATAAAACTAAAAAAACATTGCACTGAAAACGATTTTTGGTACCGAATATTAATATAAACTTTTCACGCTAATAATTTTCTTTTTAATGTATCAATAAGCTACAAGCGATAATGTGTCACATGTTAAAATCTCATATTATTGTACTCAGCTTGTTTAAAAATGTATTTCTTTTGATTTTTTTCGTTTTTAACATGGATACCGAGCAAGGAAAATATATTCGCTGATGCTAACCAAATACTATAAATTGCATCATAGTTGAATTTAATGTTGCTTATAGAGAAATGGAGCTTAATTCCAAATTTGTAATCTATATGCAGCTTACTTTTCAGGACAACTTTAGAGAATTAAATTTATCCAGCCCATCAAATTTAAATAACGCTCAGCCAATGATTTCCACAAGGTAGAATTATTTGGGCTAGTAAAATTTCCAGAACAGCTTACTACCCTACAAACGGAAGTTACATGCCCGAAATTATACTGATGAAACGCAAATAAGAACCTAAACGACTAGAAACTTTGAAACGAGAGGAATGCCAAATTAATTCATTAAAATTCACTTCCACAGGTTGAATTCCTTGGCTAAAGCAATTGCTTTGCGTACATTACAACTGCGTACGTGAATGGGTAATTACAATTACAGCAAGTTGGAGGGGCGTGCGATTTAACTGCTGCGAACTTCTGCGCCTCCTGTACTCCAGTCCTGTTTTCTCGTATTGTAAACCACCTAGAGACAATTGTCATGTAAACGCTATTTATAGCAATACAATTCTCGCAGTTTTCATTGTAAATTACGTGACTCACTTTTCAACACTTCCAAAAGTCTGCGAAGCTCAATAAGTTATCCAGTTATGAAATCATATTCAACAAATATTTTCTTGAAGGTATATGTAGGGATTACCACAACTAAAAGAACATTAGTTAAAATAAATTTTCTAAAATTAGCATTTTAATGCAGGTTGCCTCTCCAAATAGTTTTTAACCATAAATCATTTACTAAATTATTTTTATAAATCATCCTTGCCTATTTTGGAAGTAAACCTCATCGATAAATTTTCCTAACGTAATGATATTATATTTTACGTAACTCTATGTAAAAAATATTAGTTTGTAAGTGCCGAAAATATTTAAGACAATAGGCTTCTATTTCTAGGTAAAACTTTGAAAATTGTGAGAAAAAAACATTAGAACCTAGACTTTTGTAGTTACACATATAGGCTTTCGTAGTTATATATATATATATTTTTTTTTTAAATATATTTATTTGTTTATATATTTCATTAGGTACATTAGCAAAAAATATATGTTAAATTACTTAAATTAAATTAAGGGTTACAGCTAACTCAATTGTATCTCGTATTAGTGTTAGTTACCAACTACATAATAATTGGTCTCACACATTTATTACTTAATTATATGTACTTGAAATGTTTTAATTACAAGTAGTTTACATGTTGTTACACTATAAATATCACATAGGTGGTATATTTGGTGTATTTATGAAGGAGATGTTAGTGGTTAATAAAGATTAACAATAATAAAATATAAAACAATTTTTATTATCCTTTAAATTTTTTAAACAGAAGATTAAACAAGTTATATAACGTTTGAATCAATTCATGCTTTACGTTCAACTAAAGTATTAAATTAGATTTTTATATTTGATTGTTTATAGTTTTTAACAAAGTATAGTTCATTTTAACGTGTCATTATTATTACAACGTATAAGTGCTGAAATTGAAAATGAATATATTCCTTTCAAGTGAATAGCCAACCAAGTTTTTAGGAGTACAGTAACACGTGGGTAGTTCACAAAATTTTATCCCAACTTGGACAGAATTAACTGAAAATCTGGTCTCTTTATACAATATTTCAACAAGGTAGGAATACGCTATACAACGTGTATGGATTTGCTGGGCTTCTCTATAGCTCATTTCATTCTCCAGATGCCTTAAGGATGAAACATACAACAACAAATTATTGTATACCCCCGGTAGACAAAAGATATCTGGTGCCAGCCAATAAGTCTTCAATAACGCTCAGTCAAATTCCATGGTTGGTCATGCATCACACAATTTTCATTCTTTTCAAATTCAAAATTAAAAGAAGTTTTATTTAATTAAATAACATAAGTTACATAGACACGCCTTGCGTTTTAAATTAAAATACGTGTGTTTATAGACTAATTAGTGATGTTTTCGTTCAAAAAAAAAGAAAAAAAAGCTGAATCAATTCCTTGTTGGATTCCATTTTTTGTTAAAAGTCAATTACCTGTATGTCCGATAAGGAGTGGATTAAAATGGGTGGATTTAGTTTTTCAGTTATTCAAGAAATACCATCTATACCTGTAGATTTATTTTTAACATTGTATTGATAACTCGATATATTAGTCAGCGCCAAGCAAACCAACTATGTCCTTAGCTAAAGTTTCTTCTACCAGGTGACGTATTGATCAAGTGCGTTAGCAATAAGGTTTTCTTCACTGACGACTGGAGCTTGATTGTTATAAATAAAGAAATAGCTAGATTTCTTCACATCCTTACTCAAAAACTTTCCAATATATACAAGATTTGCCTGTCGCTCTATTTTTATATTTATTTAACTTATATGGTTAATTAAGGAAAGAATATTTTATTGATATATGCATATATTTGGTTTCAAACTCAGTAGTCTGTACCATTTGTTTTTGGAAATGTCCTTATTAAATGATTAGATATCTATGGAATTTGATTTTTGTTGTTTCAATATTTCATTAAAGTGACTAATATAAAGATAAATTGAAATTATTATAAACATTTCAATAATAAACATTAACATACCGAATCTGTTACCGATGCCTAGTCCTTATCAGCCAGCCGTGTCCTCAGTATTGAATAATCTATAACTTTGATATCTTTGGCCTTGGTTGTGTTAACATTTATGTATTTGAAATTTATAAAAATACCTAAATTGTCAGTTATGTGCAATATTTCTAATGAAAAAAAAACAAAGCAGATTATATAAAGTAAATTGTAATTATATTTTGAACCGACTTATGAGATGAATTAAAGACGACTGTTATGGCAGATGATCAAGTTCTGGTCGTGGTTTATGAATGCGATTTTCTGGATAATTTATGCAGACACGAAACGTAGAATTGGAGCATTAAATTATTCTCTGATAATTAAAAAAAAAACGTGGTCCTATGTGTGAAATTCAGGGTGGTCATAATAATAACAGATTACAAATTAAGATAAAATTAATAATGCTTTTTTGGTATTTCAGAGTAAGATCTTCAGATGAAATATTTCTGTTCCAAATTATACTTAAGTTACCTTTAAATCTTTCCTTTAGAAGTCATATTACTTCCAGCATACCGTGAATCGTTTTATTTCTAAATGTGTAATTGATTTTTATTAACTCCTCTTAACAACTAAATGTGTACGGGCTTGAAAGGAAAGTTTAATCATCTCATGTAGAGCATAAGATACAAAAGCCTACTAATTGAAAATATATCAGCCTTTTCCTAGGTGACCAAACCTCAGCTACTTTGAAGCATACCAGCTTCTCTTCTAGTTATCCAATCCCGCAGCTACTTGAAAGCATATCAGCCCTCTTCCAGTTAGCCCAACTTTCAGCTATTTGAAAGCATACCAGATTCTCTTAAAGATATCCAAATTATAAAGTTAATATTCAAAATATAATAACAACTAAAATAATATATCTAGTACAATACTCATAATTCCCTTATAGGATTACTCAAAATTCAACTTTCATGACGGATGATAAGATTCTGGATATAGTTTGTGAATACAATTTCTTGGTCTTATACTCTATGTAGAATAAAACGGGATAGAATTTAGTTACTAAACGATTCCGTATTTTTCAGGTTGCCGGGTTTCAGAGAAATATTGCACCATGTCAGAAAGTAAATAATGGTCATAATAAGAACAGTGTGCAAATCAAGGTATAAAACTATTAATGCATTTTTGATTCTACGAATAAAGGACTACACACGGAATCTCCCTTTATTTTAAATTGGTATTTAAGTTTAGGCCTTGTCTGTTGTATAAATAATACTTCTGGTAGGCCGTGAGTAAATTACTTTAAACATTTTACATATTATCTACATGTATACATGAGTCTCTGTAGTTTACACAAGTTTAATCGTACTCTTGCAGAGCATTCATGTAGTTTGTCACATACATATAAATAAATGTTAATAATAGTTGAATTCCAGAATTTAATATGTTCAAATATTGATTGCCAGCATTATACCAGTTAGGCTTTTATTTTAGGTTACCTATTAATCATCAAAGGCGTACAAATGAATAGAGGCGTGCAGCTAATTAAATCAAGGCTTGTTACGTGAATTTACTTTGTAATTTGTCATTGTAGAAACTCACTCCAGAATCATTAATTGGCCTTTGATTGTAATTGTATTCTATTTAACCTAGGTAATGATGCATCAAACATAGCATATGATTGAAGCCTATTGATTCAATTAAACTGTACACCAGTAATATGGAATGGCTGTATTCATTTATTGTTTCTATTTATGGGATTCTGTGTATTTCCATGGCTTTCTCTTAAAGTATTGATTCATTCCTCAATAATTGAAAATGAAATAGAAAACTACCTCTTCGCTGTCAAAATAATAATTAAAGTCTACAATAAGAGCTACATTAGTGGTATGTTCTGTCATTAAAAACAGTTGTGTTGGTGAAGACTAACAGTACAAGCGCTGAAAGGTACTAATTCATGACAAACAAAAGAGATGAAAGCAGAATTAATGCACTGAACAACACTCCTAGTTACATTACTTAACACAAGCAATTGCACAATTATGCAAGAGAATTTGTAATTATAATTGCAACATAAGTTGTAGATTTGCTGTGGGTGGATTTATTTCGTTAATTGTAATGCTGTGGATTAATTAATTAATAGTGTGGATATTTTCTGTGCAGTTTTATGAAAGTAATTTACTAAACGGAATAATTTTGTTTTAAGCAAAAAATATTTATTTTGTATTACTTAAGCATTTAAACAGTTAGATGGCACCATTCCTTCCAACGCTTTCTGCTAGTATAACTGCAATGCGATTAAAACATATCTAAAGAAGTGAGTAGTACGCCACTCCATAGTTGTTGTCGTAACATGCTTCGCTAAGTTTTGATTGCCAATGCACAACTTTAAATATTATTTCATTATTGTATTTAGTTTCATATTTTACTAAAAAATTATCTAGAAAATAAAATGTACACTCCGTCAGCTGATGAAAGAGAAATTGTACTAGTCTACTGAGTGATAAGCTTCAATAACACTTAACACATTCATATAACTCATTATTGTCTATGTAGAGTTGAAATTTTATTCAAAATCTAAAGTCTATTAGTGAAATCTTTCTTGATGTATCTTGCACATAATTAAGCTACACATGTACAGTCACATAATAAAATGTCATGGATGTACTCGGTGTGTTAACAAATTTATTTATTTTACTTGAAGCTTCATGTACTGTAGGGCAGTATGTTTTGAAAAATTCTTCCAGACAGTCAGATAGATAGTGACATAAGCAATACTAACGCTTAGCCAATTACACTAATCAACTATACAAATTTAATTACACTAATGGTTTTCCGACTAGGTCACAGTTTTCTAAGGATGGCAACAAATGTCACTTGCAGAACATTTGGACCCAAAATATGAGTTAAAAGCGGTGTGTGTCATAAATGGCATGTCCAAAACACAAACTAACAATTTTTGACATAATTTGACAGTCCGGAAACACGCAGTGATGTACCTTTTCAACACAGTAGCCTTACGAATATAAACAAAAATGCTCTTTAAATAAATATTTATTAAATTAGTATTTTTGTGAAATGGGCAATAGGGCAATACAAAAATAATACTCCAACAAAATAATACTCCACTTCAGGGAATAAAATAATAGAGTTCTTCAATCTTCAATCCCCAAAGGGATGAACGCGATTACTCCAATGCCTGCCCAATGTTTTGCGTAAGTAACCTTATTTAATGTGGTGGCATTTATAACATTTATTTTATAATTATGATCTAATGATGACAAAATACTAAAAATACAATCAGTGTCTATACATTTCTTTATACTTCTTTAGTAATTGCTTAACGTTTTAGGAGTGTAGTAATCTACAATGTTAGAGCAATTCAATAAAATGCCGAACAGGAAACGAAGGTCACAACAACTACTTCGTAAGCTTACGTGGACGGAATAAGGCTTACAAAATCCTTACAAATTCTTACAAACGTAACGCACTGTTTATAACTTACTATGGAGTATCCCATTTTAGTTAAAAAAATGTAACTGTAAATCTGTACTACATTTTATACTTCAAGATAATCGCCAGAAATGTATGAAACTTATTTTTCTACCGATGCCGTATGAAGTAATATTATTTTTTGGCAATAAAACGTTTATGCCATCTGGACCTCTGTTTTACTATCATGAACTTTTGACGTCTACGAAGTAATATAATGAAGGACTTTATGTTATAGATAATTGTTATTTGGTGTGCTTCTGGGAGACTCCTTGCAAATTATATCCTAAAGATTTTGTAGGAGATTTGGAATTTGTTTTACTATTGTCGCCTAAAAAAATATTGGAGAGTATAGTACGCTAAGAATTAGTTTACACCAGTACATTTTTTTGTATTTTACGAGTATTTGGAATGTTGTAGAGTTGAGTGATTACTGCGTATTACAAAATCACAAAGGTTGAATAATGTCATTATTACATTTCTTGTTAAGTTCATTCACAAAGTGAGAATGCAGCTGGAAGAGAATACACGCATTTAACCAATCAAAAGCAAATGAGAATTTGCTTTGTCATCGGCTTTCAGATTCAATTCTGAACCATGATTGGCCATTGATTGTTGTGTTTATACTATTATGTCACTGTGATCTCAATCATAATGGTTTGTTAGTAATAAAATTAATATACACCAAAGCGCATTCATTAAACTATGCAATATTTTAAAGGAACTTGACATGATTACATATATTTAATAAATACAGTCTTTTTAGACTTAAATATTAAATATTTTCATATTGCTATATTACTTATTAAATAATTTGTTTGTGAATACGTAGATAAATTCCAATCATATCCAACACTGTTTTGGATATGATTGGAAGTTTTCAGTGAAAAACAGGATATGGACCCGTATTTTAATACTTCTTACCTAAATTTTATAGCCTTCTAACCTGGGTCCACAGGATTACCAAGGTTTTAAATTAGCCTTTACCAATTTTTCGTTAGTTAAAAATACTTTTTTTAAAGAAATTTATTACATCAATCGTGAATTTTATTTATGACCGATTATAAAATAGAATAAAATTAATGAAAAAATTATTATTTTGTACATTATCAAAAAGTTTTTTCTATTCCAATAAATATTACTAAAGGTTCTAAAACACACAGCAAGATTCCAATTATTGAGTGAAAATGTATATACCTTTATACATAATTCCATAAATAATATGCAGTAGAGTTGCGCAATCAGTATGTGTACCGAATGACGATAACACATGGGGGTGGTGACTTCTGAGGTCGTAGTAATAAATACTCGAATTGTAAAGTTTACTTATAAGTTCAATTTAGTTAATGAAACTTACAAGCACCACTTTTAGTTGGTAAATTAAATGTATGCCTTGCCACGTTGCTGCCAATTAGAGTACAAGAACTAAAAATGTATATCTGATAGGTGGGCCTAAAATATCCAATATTTTATGGAATTATGCCTACGATATTTTTACTTTATAAAACTTTAAGATTTTACTTCCCTTCTCAATATGTAGACTCACAACCCGGGCTTCGGCGTCTTGGCACGAGACATTGAAGCTGTAGTCTAAGAAGGGTTATTTCTAAAAAGGTAATTACTAGAAGAGGAGTAGAAGTTATGAAAGTGGTAGTCATCTACTCAAATAATACGTGAGCTCGCCTAAAACGAATTCGCGACGGTATTAGCCATTTAATGAAACAAAAAACTTATCACGACAACGTGCTCGTCAGAAGGACGACGCCACAACTTGTATCCATTTCAATCAAGCAAATAAAACATCTGCAATTGTAAGTTACTTTACTGTTTACAACTTTACTTTACGTTACATTCATTTTTATATGTTTGGCATCAAAGGGCTAATTTTATAATACGAAAATATAAATTTTACTTACGGACGTAGCGCGCGAGGTGAAATCGGTCACGTAGTTGGCTGCTACGAAGGGTTATAATAAAATATTCATACGCGTGCCAATTAGGTAGCTAGTCCGTCGATAATTTAGTTCCGGAACATTGGATAAAAATAATATAAGTTGTACTGGCTAACTAAGTTATGAAATGTTGCATTATATAAAATGGAACTAACTAACGGTACACCTCTACCATTATGTAAACAGCAGGATACTGTTCAGAAAAAAAAATATTATTTTATACATAATTAAAGAGTCTTTTTCTTTTCAAATAAATGTTACTAAAGGTCCTCAAACACACAGCAAGATTCCAATGGTCGTTGTTCACAATTATTGAGGGAAAATTTATATACCTTGATACATAATTCTATACATAATATGGGTATGTATGTATTTATATTCTGGTTTCCCAGCTGCCATTTAGTATAATCTAAATGAAAAAGAGATAACAAGAAACCGACATGGACACTAGATTCCAGGAGTCATGTCTGTGACATTGTCTGATTTCTTATTGGGGCAACCAGAATGGAGCTAGACAAAAAAAAATTTACTAAAAGGTATGTTATTCTAGGCCATTAGTATGACGAAATCCATAATGCGCTTAAAAGCTAACTTGTATCGAATTTATGTATTCTATAAAGTTGATACTCTGATTGCTTATAGCATCAAATAAGAGATACTAATGTGTTATACAAGTCCTCTTTGATTCTCAAGCTGAAGATGTAAAACTATTGTTCCTTGTTTACTATAAGGGAGGTGAAGTGGAGGGATGAGGATGGAATAATGTGCTTTTGATAACTCCTGTGAGCCCAAACTTTCTCTTGAGAGATAAAACGAAATCACTTTGGATACACTGGTTTGCGCAAAACTGATCTCATATTTAGTTATGGATATTGGAGGCAGCGCATCATCAACATTACAGTTCCGTAATTGAACGGAAGCTTTTTACAACTAGAATAAATATAATCTTAGTCCGTGAAATTTATTTATATATAACTGATTGATAAAGTGATAATTATTTATATTTCACAAAGTTTAAAATCTTTTTTTAAAACTATAGTTCTAATTAATTATGTCCGTTAAGTTTAGGCTATCGAGTTGACAAACCGATAAAAGATTTTAAAATCAGCTCTTTTAATAGTATTTATAAATTGTACGGTAGGTAAACAGTACGATTTCTGGAAACAAAGCAGAACACCCATACACTGTATCCGCAAGTTATTCAAGCCCAAGCCTCTCCCACAAAATGTAACATCTGCTGCCTGTGTACATTTCCATTTTCTCCCTTTGTAAAACAACAGATGGTATTTGTATTTGTATTGGTATTTTCAGAGTTCAGAAGTGAAATTTCGTTTTATTACAGTAAATTTTAAATCTCACCATATTAATAAATTATAGTAGTTTATAATAAAATAAATTATGAATATATTTGTATTAATAACAATTTTGTGATTTTTCGATGCAGTCATGGTTAATCGTAAGTCGTATATAAATACGTTTAAGCCGGATCCTATGGAGTGAAATGCAACACCAGGAACTCGACGTGCCTTATATAGAAATGGAGCTCCATGCATTATTGTAAGTCTATAGTAAGCACCAAGTTCGTTCTTGATATACCGAGTGGGCTGACATACGTAAAAACAGAAATAAGACTTTTCCAGGTTTTGCTAGCGTTAAGCCAATAAAAACCCGATTCTGAATTGCCCAACTTGTTGGTCATATCTATTGTAAAGTCATTTTACTGGTAATGGTTAGCATATAACCCATAACATATCGCCTGTTGATCTTCAGACTATGTAGCTTCTGTTGCGGCTTCCTGGGCTTGCTAGCCGAAAAACTGTGATGGACACAACATTTTTTTTTTCAAGCTTCTAAACCTGCCAATTGTTTGTCAGGCGCCACTTCCGGACAAGCTACCAGTACTTCTGCGCCATCCTAAGGCTAATAAAGATTGATAATGAATTATGTCCTGCCACTGATTTCTTCGGCTCATTCATGGAGCTCTTTAAGAAGAACGTTGCAGTGTCGTCATTACGCTATACGTTAATTGATATAAAAATCATTGTTCTTTTTATTGCACGGCATCTGCCTTGTGCAGATTGTTTTAATTTTTGTTATATTCATAGTAGAGTTATATTTTTTTACATTTAGTCCCTTTCTTACACCGGAATTAATATTTACTTAAGTCTGGGCTGTTTTGTTTATTAATATTTTGTTACCAAGCAAGTTTATATTTGTATTGCTGTTGTTACCGGTTATTATTTATGTTTAAATTAATATTTTGTTGTTGTTAGGGGTTTATCTTTAGTATATAAGCTGATATTAGAGTTGCATATCGTTATTTTCTAATTTGATGTATTATAAATAACTTGTTATTAATATTTTCGCATTTGCACGCTAGCACAGTATACCGTTATCATATATATGTATATATATATATATATATATATATATATATAATATTTTATTATATGTATTTGTATTAACGTTTGTACCTTTAAATTACGTACCCACAATTTTTAATATAACTGAGATATTCCGATAAGTTTATACTTACTTTTCTGTTACGCTTTTTGCTTTTAAATGCAAATTTAAAATCCAAGGCTTTTTATTACTGTATAGAACTATTTTAATTTTTATGAACAGGATTACACAAATGTAGCATCCATGTTAGCAAATTTTACTGTGAAAGCTTGATATCAGAAAATAGACTGTATGACAATATGTCACAGGCTTGTGTTTAGTATGGCTTAGGGCGCATGTGGTAATGGTTTTTACCGGCCCTGTCATTGTTACTGCCCGCTCGTACACACAGATGGATGGTCATTCACGCATCTTCCTCAACGTACTGTATGTTCTCCAGATATCGTGCGGTCGGTTCGAATGTGATAGGGTTCGTTAATGATCACATTAATGTATTGGTGCTATCATGATAATAGCAACGAGAAAATGGATTAGTAAACAAACTGAGTAAAATCATGTGAGATGTTAACACATGACATAATAACATAATATGCATATTACTCATGTATTAAAAGAAAACACATAATAGAGTGGAACTTCAATGTTAAAATTAGATGACCAGATTTGGTTTAGTGAGATCTTGCGCTGTAATACGGTACCTACCTCTAGTAACTTTTATTATTTACACGTAGCTATGAAACCTTAGTCATTGAACAAAAAAGAAAATGTTTAATATGGTGAGGTATCTCGAGAAAAACTATATGTAAATTTCAAAACTTACATTCTGCATTAAAGTCTATTTCTACATCGACAAGAACACGTTCTAAGATGGTGCTATCTGACGCAGGATTTTGGCTGAGCATCTTTGAAGTTTATCACCCAGTAGCGTGACACAGTTTCCCTTTTGTATAGAATAAAATAAGCTGCAGATTTTCAATTTCACATCCAACCTCAACGAATCCTTTGAAATGTTGTGGCATGTACCTTGTCATATAAAATGGATTGAAGCTCTGCATAAGAAAAAGAACTAATATAATGAGGTAGAAAGTAAAATGAAAGTTAATTATCCTATAACTTATTGTATATTTTTAAGACATATTTTTTGACTTTCATCACAACCTTTGCACACTTAAAGTATTCGTGGAAAAACTAAATATTACCTTATCATATATCGCAATATTGTAGTGCCATAATACCCATAACATGATCTTCAAGCGTGACGGAGAAGGATGTTATGCCACCCTAATATGGCAATATGGAACAAATGTGAAACATATTTCCCGGCGAACTCGTATATTCTACTCATATCGGTTATCATGAAGAAAATCCATTTTCCTTACTCTTCAGAATAATGCATGCAAAAGTAGATGAAGAAGCATATTTTCAAAGTAAATTTAAACATTGTTCTCTTAAATGGTATACATTTATAAAATTGCTTTTCATATCTATTTATTTTATTATCTACTATATATCTTATATATCCGTTAAATTACAGAGCTCATCATAAAAAATTAAAAATAACATTAATCAAAAATTCTAAACCACAAAATGTTTTTCTTGAAAAATAGTTCAAGTTCTGAAAAGGTTATGGACAGGGAATATTTAACAAGGGAGAACTGTGATGAATGGCGGCAAAAAAATATTACAAAATATTTTATAAAATAAAATGTGAAACAATTGCAAAAAGTATAATTTTCAATTATTTGGATGTTTTAGTAGATTTACAGAAGAGTACGCTACATTTAAAAGTATAAAACATAAAATTTACTAGTATGCTCTTAAATTATAATAATAATGACGTAAAGATTTTCCTCAGACTATAATAATTTTATTGACTAATCTCAAGTTAAAATTATTTAAAAGTAGTTATAAAAGTACACACCCTTGCAGTGACTAAATAACACATTATCTCAATTAATTATCATGGTAAATAATTCAGAAGGTACAGTTTTTACAGGTGGACACATACAATAACATAAATCTACTTTGTATATTATCGAACTCCAATTGTGAACCAGGAGGAACATATGAAAGCAGAGGATGTGAGGTACACTGCCTAGTGCACACCAATAGTTTTAGAACTTGTATGAAGGGTTTCCTGAATTGCACTATTTCCAGACCAATTTTCCTGCCACATTCAAAGAGATAGTTATGAATAAAACTTGTATAATTAGTTTGATGAGTTCTACTTTGTCTGATTCACGAAATTCGGTATCTTTGAGAACGGCCTGGTGATTAAAGCGCACACTTAAGCTTTAAGCGGTACTAATTATTCCGTAAAAGCCCTTCCTCTCCTTATTAGCTCTCCTTAAGAAACTGTTAATTTCCAATAAAAATTAGTAAAGGTTTAATTTGGTCTTTCAATTTATTCAAATAATTTTCGTTTTATTTATATAAATTTATTTATAAAGTCGTTTTGTTTATATAACTGAAACTAAATTTGGATTTACCAACGAAGATATTAAATCCTTGAGGAAAAAGTATTTGTAAACAAAATTTAAATTATAGGAAAAGCACAAAAGATAATAGCTTTTTTATGCTTTGCAATTAATTTTAGCAGTTAATTTGTGAGACCAATGAAGAAAGTGTATACAACCAATTTTTACTGGTTAGATGAACTAACTTCCTTGGAAACTCTAATATTGTGCAATCTCTTATCATTTCCATTATGGGAAAGTAGATGCTGCATGTATATCTGCCCAGAAGTTAGTTTTAAACTTGATTTAACAATGTAGAAATTGGTATCGAGTTTAAGGCTTTCGGAAAAAAAACATGTACCTAAACTTATGCATAGATTTAATTTAATGATTTCTATGCGTTGAACTCTTTGTCAAAGATAATTATGTATTTATGGCATACACTGTGAATCCAGTTATAACGCAGTAACGTCAGCTGATATATAACTGTCTAAGCGTAAGCGAAATCTGTCACTGGAAGTGTTAGAAACATTTTATTCGTGTCTGTCTAACTGTCTGTCTCTCCGCAAGATATCTCGAAAACGATCTGACCTTTTAACTTGAAATTCTGGTGGCACTGAATATAATGATGGTACACGTCAGTCCTTGGAATTTAGGTGAGCAATAGCGAATATTTTTACATCGGTATTAAAGTTCTTGACAGGTAATTTTACATTTCACAGAAATTCTCTAATCGTGGTCCTGGAAAAACTTTTGTCACTATGGTAATTTGTCTGTCTGTCCTTACGATATCTCAAAAATAAACTGACTTATTGAGATGAAAGAGTGCTAGAAATTGTATTTGTATGTAAGGAAATCTTAGTCCAATGATGGTGCATGTCAATCTATGGGGTTTTACTGAAAGTTAGCCTCCTTTTTTTATAATTATTACATTGGTATTATAAGTATAAGTATAATGGCATCGAGAAATTGGTAGAGTAAATAAACTTGTAAAAATCTCAGTACAAAATTTTCAGCGGCTAATTTAATATTTGAAACGTTTAGTGATTGTTTTTACCAGTTTTTAAGACGAAAGTCACGCTTTTTTACTGATCACTAGTTTCATTATGGCTGTGGTTATTATTACCTAAAGTGTAATAACTTTGAAATCGTCATACATTGAATTCTAGAAAGCATGACTGAGCGTAAAAGCTACGACAAAATAGTAACACCGAATGATTTATAAAATACATCACTGGCTAGGTACGCCGTCAACAGATTTTATTAATGACTCTTACATTAAATAACACTAACCGAAATTACTTATTTATCCCGCTGCACTAAGAGGAAAGTGAACTGAAGCTAAACTCAATATTCGTATTGAACGTAGCTTCCCATCCATAGCTACGGTAAATCTAATTTATTTCAACTTCTTAGTTAGGGTATACTTCCATTAAATATTTTTGAATATCGGCGAGGTTTATTGACCATCTTCTTACGGAGCTGAATGTGCCATTAAAAGATAAAAAGGACTTTTAAAACACACCTAGTGTATATTTCTAATTAATATAAGTATATAAACAAAATATGTAATAAAAAATTAGTTGAGAATCGCCCATAACAAGAAATTTTAAGATGTTATAAGGACTTAATTATGTCCTCGGTGGTAAATAATTAGTAGAGGATTATGTAAAGAATGTACCGCGTCAGTGTCAAGTAGCTGCAGGAAAGTTTTCAGCAGAGCTAATTATCATAATTTTAACTTCGTTACGTTTTCGACGAACTTCCAGTTTGGTCTAAGAATGTTTCATTGAAGACATGCAATTTATTTCATAATAAGTTTATCTTGAACACACATTAAAAAAGGTATCGTAGGAGAAACAAACAATTAGGACATTTTAGTTGATTTACGTCCAGTTAATTTTATTACGAAATTCTATGCAAGGGAACCACATTAATTTTAACATTTGTTATGTTCTTATATTATGTCAATACATATTCAGACTATTAATAGGGTTACTTACTATAAAGAAAATTGATACTTCATCTTATCCGTTAAATTCAAGTCTGATGATTAAGCGTACACTAAGGAGTTAAACGCTACTAATTATTCTGTTTAAAAGCTCTTTCACTTCTTATCGCAGGTACTTATGAAACTTTTGAGTCGTAAAGTTAAATCAATTAATCCTCTCCTGCTCTATAAACCTATTCAATTGAGTTTGTGAAAAGTTAATTTCATTTCATTATAACACTTTCACAATAAATTTAATTTGTTTTTGTTTTACAATACAAAGACTATGCTGTATATTTTTAACATTAGAAATATTTTGATATCAAAGACTGTTGTCAGAGAGAACAGTTGTTGCTGCCTTTCATTTTCTCAGCCATATTCCAACAGATGTCTGAATACAAAACAAACACACAGTACTTTCTTTTTCTCCAACTTCCATTATATAGTTAGTCTGTCTATTACGTAAGAAGCAATTTGAGACAGTGACAACAATTACAATCTTTTTATAATTATGATTATTTATAATTAACTATATACTGGTATTGGGTAATTAGTGTTATTCACTAAATATTTAATTTAATTATTTAATAGATGAAGAGCAAGAATAAAAAAGTCGTGCAAGCTAGAAAGACAATACTGCAGGAAAGGCACTCTTGATACTGAAATCAGAAACAAGAAAACTTCATCTCATCTCTAATACCAGAAACTAAGGCTCTATTCTTTTCAACCTGCGTTCTAATTGATTGTCTTGTCTTGATACTACTCAAAGCTTATAAGAGGCGTGGCAAGTCTTTAGGATACCTTTGCAGAGGATTTAGGTAATCAAAATTCCCTTCTCTATATATCGTAAGCATTCGATTAAGAATGGTATATCTTAAACCATAAATGGTAAGGTCCATATCATGACTGAACTCATTTTGAACAGTAGTTTTGCCTCTTTTCTTTCTTTAGCTTAGATCCGAGCTTTGCTGATAACTATTTTCATTTCTTCTTCTAGAATGTTTGAATTTGTGGAATAATTTTACATTGCTAACTTTATGATATATATAGGAGTTCACCTGGGCATTGGGAGTGCATGATAATCATCAGAGTTAATCCTAGTACATCGAATATTTCAAGTAGAGTAGAGCTGAGGAAATGAAATAAATATGAATTAATGTAGAGGCGGAGTTATAAACCTCTATTCCTCATAGGATCGTAGAAATAAAAGGGAATCAGGAGGAAAGAGACTAAAGGAGAATAGTTCGAGATCTCTAACCTGGAGCATTTAGGCGAATATGCCATTATGTTAAATAAGGTAATAAAATAATAAGTTAAGCTAATTATAAGAACGAAAAGGTAAGGAATTAGGCACAGATTAAGGACATTTTAGAAGAAATATTTAAATTAATAGGAAATAAGACGAGGATAATCAGAATAATGTTCCAAAATGTGTAGTTAAAGATTGTTCAGGACTAACCTCTAAAAATAAGTAAACATAATTTTTGATTACGATGGACACATTCTGTTGATTTTATATTCCCTATGTATGAGGAACTTATCAATTTTCAGAGAGGAATGATATTAAGAGAAAAGAAAAGTAATTACTGCCCAAATAAGTGTATGAGCATTAAGCGAAGCCTTTCACTGGAAGGGGCGAGAAAGATTTTATTTTTTGCACGTATATTGTGATATAAAGCTCACCTATATAACTGATATTTTGCGTGAATGAAAGAAAGATTTTAAAACTTCATAATTTTAGCGAAAATTTTAAAACCTTACTGGTAACTATGACAACAAAATTGAATATTATTTTCAGAGTAATAATTTTGTAAAAAATAAACTAGTATATATGTATGTGTAATGAAACCAAAATATGTGGCATATTTTAACATGTAGTCTAACTATTGCAATGAAATATAATCTTTATATGCAAGCGAAGTATGACATGCTACACTAAATGTGGGGTCCTCCTTCCTTATTTTAGGAGAACAAGTCTGGTCTGAAGAGAACCTATCCGACTTCCATGAATAGTTGCTGTATAGTTTAGTGGTAAGGTCACTGGAAGTGTAATAATTTATATAATTAGTAATAAAATAATAACGGCAATTAATTAGGAATAAGTTCAAAAGATATAGATCCATTCGGTAATTTATTCTAAAGATTAACTATAAACCATACCTATGGGATGGACAATCTTGCTTTGAAATGTTTGGCCTCATTGTGGAAAACTCATTTTCTGTCAACAGATACTATAAAACTCCCAAAAATACGCATCGCTCTGTACACGTGAAAGGGTTGAGATTTGTTTAGATTAGCTAAATCATAAACTGCAAACTATTGACTTTAATAACAGTGATTCATATGGTTTATGTCTTTATCATAGGCTCCCAGTTTTCAAAAAAATATACAGAAGAAATTATACTTTTACCCTGCAGTTATTTTTAATTAAGTTTAAGGTTTATTTAATTATCATTAGTTAATAGTGGAGATTGCGGTTTTTATTTTTTAGCAGTTTGGTTTAGATGTCTCACACTTTACACACAGTGGCTGAATAATAATTTTTTTCTCAGAAAATGTATAGTTTTTATATCAAATTTAAATAAATAGGACACTGGTGAGGAAAGTGCAGCCTCATGTCCAACAGTAAAGTAGTGAGCCTCTGGTAAACCAAAATCTCTTAAAAGCTTGAAACCTTCTTAATTCAATCCAGGCTCGTGATTTCATTGCACTATCTGCCTTACTAACAGTTATTAGATACTGGTTCAAATATCGCGAGATATTGTTCTAACGAGTTTACAGAGTTTACAAAAACCTTTATTTCAAAAATGTACATACATTTACAGAGTCAGGTGCTTGGAGTGTGTATAGTTTTCTGTGTTTAAAGTTTATTTTTGAAGATGGAAGGATTATGAAGGAAACAGGATTTTCCTGCACATTTGCTATAATTCAGTGGAAAATAAATAACCTAACACATAAATACAAACTAGGTAAAAAAACAAATCATGCGAGCGCGTTGTTAAACGCATGTCAGGAATCACAACCACCATGTTTTGTGTCAAATTCCCTAACTCTAAAACATGCATTTAATAAAAACTAAACACACCACTAATTATTAGTGCTGAACTGCAGAATATAGGTCAATTCCGTATACATACATACCGTATACGTAATTAAAACGTAAAATAAAAAACGTGAGTTGATAACGTTATCGTTATGCTCACAGATTAATTGAAACCTAATACAATAAAATAAAACCGAGCACTCTTAGATATAAGGAAGATATTCAATTCTTCCTCATTAATAGATTTTATGAATGATGTATTATTAATTACGCTACACTAAGTGTCAAGGGAGTTACATGGGAAATTTAAAGTCAATAGCTAATTTAATCCTGGGGACATCCTGGGGACTAAAATAACTGTAAATTTGTCTGTCCTTCGCAAAGGCCTAATATTCGCTAGCTGTCAGTCAATAATAAAAAAAGCATTAAATCCAAACTCACCAAGGGACACCACAAATAGAATTAATTTCTAAATACGTTTTGAATTTAGGAATTGCCACTCTTACATTATCAGCCTTCAATATTCCTTCATTACTGGTTTTTTCTTTACAAACTACTACTTTTATCAATTAAATTGCTTGTAGTAATCAGTAGCTATCGTATTTTAGCCTAAATATAAATTTTTGAACATGACACAAAAACCATGGAAGAATCAAGAAAACGCGACGTGTAAAGGTTAAGGACCTGCCTTTTTATGGCCACAGCGGCAATAAAATTAATAACTTCAATCTACTGGAATAGCAAAAGTAACTGTCACATGCGTCATTAACGGAAGTTATATTGGTGAAGACGCACTGTAGAAATAACAACAGGTAATAGCACAAGGCACCGAAGAAAAATTAAAGCAGAATTGATCCACTGAACAATTTCCCTCCTGTTAAATAGCTAGACGGCGCTTAAATAGCAATTACATAACCACCCACGAAATGTGTAATTATAATTACAACGTCTTCCGTGGTACATTTTCTGCGGTCGAGTGTAATATCGTTAACTGCCGGTTTAAACTGCTGTCTGTGAACCTTCACACGCACACGCACACACACACACACACACACACACGCGCACACACACGCACACACACACACACACACACACACACACACACACACACACACACGATGATGATGTATTATCTTCATGAAATATGTTATCCAATATAAAATTGTATTTTAATTAAACGAAGAACCAACTTAGAATCAACATATCTAAAAGTGTAATATAGTCATGACTGCCAATTGGAATACTCTATCAGGTTTTATGGGAATTGTGTTCTAAATATTTTATAGGTCTCTTTAATTTGGACTTATACTATTGAGAACACAATTATGATTGAAGAGTCTAGTATAAGAGGAATGACCGTTTACTAGTATATAGGATCCTTCAAATTTTACCAGTCATTGGAATCACGTAGAATGACAGTAAACACAATTCAAAATTAAAAAGTATTATTACTTTCAGATTCACCACAATCACGCTTATATTTTAATTTGTGTACAAAGAGAGAATGCAACTGAAAGTTAATAGGCGCATTAAACCAACGAAATGGAACGTTGAAATGAGAATTTACGATTCATACGTAAATGTACTCGTACATTGTCATTGTCTTTGAGAGTGACCTCTGGACCATAGTTTGGTCATTGGTTGTTATTGTGTTTATACTGTTGTCACTGTGACCTAAGACATATTATAATGGTTTGTCAGTAATATATTTAATCAATGCAAAATACATAAAATCAATTAGTAATTTAATTGAACAAGATGTGATTGTTTATGATTAATAAATAAAAAAATAAATTAATTTCTTTACTACTAAGCTGGTACTTAAGGAGATAGTTTAACAAAACCGAAATGTTACCAAACCGTGTTGAATTTAAAAGATTATATTATCAGATTTTTTCTAGTAAAAGAGAATTATGAACATGTTTTCTAATCCACGCATTGTTTGATTTCATTTAAATTCCATCAAAATGTATATGATGCAACTCATGTCATACGACAAATTTATTATAATATCTATACATACCCTCGTTTATTGAGGCCTTTCCAATACTTTCATAACTATAATTCAGTTCATGTTCGAACATTTCCGATCAAACAAATACTCGTTCTATTTTGAATTGCTGAAATTAAACAGCAAAATTTAAGTTTTAAAGATAAATATACTTTAATGCGAGAATGGAATGAAGCAAATATATACATCACAATATTCTAAAAATACCAGACATCTGTTGCTTTACAAACAAAGCAAATGAAAAGGTTGCCCCGACCGCAGATGTTACATGTTGTGGGAGAGGCTTTGACTGGAATAACTTGTGGATGAAACGGGAATGGGATTTGCGTCATACGTACATTTAAGTAAAAATTTACTTTAAAAACGTGCTACTATATAACTTGTGGTGTACTATTTTTATACAATTTGTGAATGTATTTCTGGAGGTATTTGTTCGTCTGTAAATTAAATAACTCAAATCTTCAAGACGATTAATATTCGGATATTAATATTTTTAGAGATTTCATCATCACCGCAATCTGAAGTATTTCATTTTACTGGTAAGAGAACCCAACGTTTTGTAAATATTTCTGAAAATCTGGACTTAATAATGATTACTGGGTTTTATCAGATCATGCTGAGGATTAGTTTTTAATTTATGAACGGAACCTGAGAATAAGATAAGGAGATAACCTCACATCAAGAATTTTATCATGACATATTAAAAACTGTTTCGGTATGAATTTTTCTAGACATTTTTACTGTCTGTGAAAATATAGATAGGCCTAAATTTATTTTTATTCCTGTGCTCATGCGGTCGCTGTGGTATATAACACCTATTTTGTTGAAACAATTAACATTTTGCTTACATTTCCAATTAATGTTTTCAATAAATGAAAACGGTTTAAATTAAATAGAAAATTACTATTTATATATTAGATTATATTACGTGATGCTACATAGATGTTGTATGCTTTAGTCGTTTTCAATAGTATTTTTTTCTTAAATAATTGTAATATATAAAAAAAAAGTTTTATTGGGTCAGTCATATTGTCAAAATTCTATTACCCTTCCAAACTAATTGAACCATGTGTGAACTACTGTTTTAATATTTCTAATAATCAAATGTTTTAGTCTATTTTCCTATATTCTAGATCCAGCATAGACGCTTAAAATCTAAAATGCCGATAAAAAAAATCTGAATTCTGATCACGTTAAATGCTGATAGGAATCAGCATTTTAGATTTTAAATATAACATAATCTAATAACTAATCATTCAGAATTCTATATAATCTAAAATATGTTTTAGTTCGGGTGTATTTTTTTTTATGTACAAACGATTAAAATAGTTCGTTTATAGGTTTTACATAACCGAATATTTTAAATCTCATTATACAAACGTGACTCCAGACACCACGAGTCCAGTCTGTGGCAAAATCAGACTACATACGCAGCTTTAAGAGGAACCTGAACGGGATATAAATTAAAAAATCACACAATATATCGTTTATCATTCTAAAGTAACAGTTAATGCGTGTTACCCAACAATTAATTTTTGTTCAAATTTATTTTATGAAGTAATCCATGTTGATTTATTTTAATTCACTGACTTGCTTCGTAACGTTCGATTACTACGAGTACATATTCATTATTTCGAATGAGATCATCGATTACTTTGGCGATATACTTTGCTGTAAGGAATATTTACCAGAAAGCTGTAAAAAATTAAACCGGAAGGCCTTAATATTTTAAATTATGCATTGTTTAAAAATCTCATCTCAATGGGTTTACCAATTGTAAAGATTATGAGAAATTTCATAATTTGAGCGTTAAAGGAGTGCATGATAACAGTTACTATACTCGCAGACGTCTTTTGTTAATAGAATCCAGGCTTTATTGGCAACATAGACTCTATTGTTCGTATCTTAATTGAACACTCCTCATTATATTTCCTGATTGCGTTCCATCGCAAATAGCTTTATTTACCTTTGCATTAAGACAACTCTCAATTAATAAAGGCCTAAATTAAACTTTAAGAGAATTTTGTAATTTACCAATTTAGTACATAGTAACATAACATTTAAATACAATTTAATTTATGCTGTAAATTGTTAATTATTCCAAAATGTCCACAGATGTATGCATCACTGAATAATGTTGTATAGAATAATATCGCTTCTTGACAATAAATTAACACAGAAATATTTATTTTTTAAATAAACAAATTTCATTAGTTAAATATTTTATTTATATATTCATTATTATTTGCTTTTCGTAAATAACCTATTCACGGAAGTATATTATAGGAATGAAAGCTGTCTTCGAGTGCAACATTCATATTCAAAATATAGGACGGTTTTAAAATAATACCATATGTTTAAAAACGGTTTTAGATTGATTTCCGGAAACCATAACAATTCAAAGTATAAGTTAAAAGCCTGCTTTTTACAACGGCCTAAACGTATGCCATAATTAATTTTCAGATTGCATGAGAAATTATATTTTGAGCACCCTGCATATAATAGTGTACTTTTAAGCATTCCAAACTGTTATTATGACCCTTAATTATGGATTAGAAAAGTATAATTGTTAGTAATTGACTTGCTATAGATTATGTGTTATCTTGTGTAGGTGCTTTTATTAAATAATGAAAAGTACAAAAAGTGTTGGCAATAAGAATCGTATTAAACATTTTGTTGTTGTTAAGATCTAACAGAACAACTTACAAATCAATTAAAAAGCCATTTAAAAATATTTCTTTCTTTCACAACGTGAAAGAACAGTACTGTAATACTTTACAAAGTTAATGTATTCATATTATTTACAGTACATGCAATGCCAAGGAACAATAAGATAAAGAAAGTTTTTGACAAAAGTTAACTTTTAATACCGCGCTGATGTATAAAAACAATCTCTTTTCAGTGAAAAATAATTTAACAATTTGTATGTATTTTGGTCTGTTATTTGAAAATAAATTTTTCTTTGTATGCCGCACATTTTAATTAAATAATTACCTAAGGTGAGATAAGGCTTGATATTCCTTTCTTGCTTTCATGCCTTGAAAATAGTTACACAGTTTTGAATACGTACGTTATTTTTGCGGTGACACTTTCAACATAATTTGATAACTTCACAGAAGAAAGTAAACGAAATGGATTTTCATTAGAAGATACATTAAACATTAGATTATTTTATTACTGGACCTAAATATTTGATAGGTTGATTAGGCAGGTTATGGTCAATTAATAAGATAATTTTCGGGTTAGTTGAAAGAAGCACTAATGAGTTATCATGAGAACCTTGCGAGGAGGACGTTCCCTCTTTAGTGTGCATCCATTCTTCATTTTGCACAGTTACGTGATCTAACGGTAATTGTCCTATTTTGTAGAAGACTGAATGCATCATAATATTTACATTTTTATCTTTCTTTTTTATTACATTCTTCCATAAATACTGGGAAAATTGACCAAAAATAAATAGTAATAAAAAATATATCAGAGGATTATTGTATACCTCAGGTCACGTGTGTGTTCGTGTATAAGTGTTTGTGTGTGTACGTCCATGTGTGAGTGTGGTAGAAAAAAGACAATGATTGAAGTGGAAGTCACAGGCAGTGACCCTGGATCGACGGCCATACAACCCATGAGAAACGTTGATATATCAATTGTATCCAGCATTATAAATTTATAAAAAACCACAGTTTTACTGCCAGTGTTTTTATGTTGAACAGTTTCTTTTTAATAATAAAAAATCACGTAATTCAAATTTTTAAAGATTACATAGATAATTCTATCAGATGAGTAAAATGTTGAAACGTTTTCAAAATACGGTTAAAGTGAAAAAAGTGTAAAATATTGACTGAAATTATAATCAAACTAGTTAACTACAGCTAAATCTGAAATAAATTTATTAAATTATCATTACAGGCAAATATATGCTTTAGTGTTTACTTTTATTAAATTATTATTCTCCTATATTGTGTATATATGACAATAAGGCGTATTTGAGAAATTCAAAAGTGCATAAATCATCTTTTTTTTAGATATTTTTCGTCTTATAAAACCAAAAAGTATCTTAATTTAACTTATTCAATAGCAAAAGGATTTTTATTTATGTAGAAACGTGTTTTTAGACCTATAAGATTTTAAATATATTTCACGAGCAACAGTAAAAAAAAAACACATTTAAAACGAATAGTAGCCACTTGTCCTTTGAAAGCTTTATATCCGAAAATAGACTGGACGACAATATATCACAAGCTTGTGTTTAGTATGGCTTACGGCGAATGTG
This sequence comes from Homalodisca vitripennis, assembly GCF_021130785.1. Classification (NCBI taxonomy): domain Eukaryota; kingdom Metazoa; phylum Arthropoda; class Insecta; order Hemiptera; family Cicadellidae; genus Homalodisca; species Homalodisca vitripennis. The sequence goes on from NW_025777994.1 coordinate 62,568, forward strand.
GTAATGGTTTTTACCGGCCCAGTTATTGTTACTGCCTGCTCGTACACACAGATGGATGAACGTTCAAGCATCTACCTCTATGTGGAGTTCATCAGTGTATTGTTTAAAGCTATCCTCTATACATCGTTTAAGACTGTCAAAGATTGAGTAATATCTTTTTTACCATTTCACTGTGTTTAACTTAATCTTTCCGTAAAAAAAAAAATTTATATTTGATTTAGTGTAGACAAGCCAGTAGGAAGATTTTGTCATTTAAAAACAACATAAACATAACCATTAATAACAATTAATAAAAAGTAAGTTTTCTAAAACTGCACAGCAATGTGTACTTTTAATCCATCTGTTTTTGCAGTGAAATGAAATGAAATATAAGTTTATTTCCACAATCTTCATATAGGTACATGGATTACAAATGTGTTTGCAAATAAATATTAGTTAACAATGAAATTTTAAAACATTGTAATTTCTGAATATATATATATATATATATTGGAAATTAGCCTACATGGGCAAGCAGCCTGTGCGTAGGCTAGAGACGCTATCTTTTACAGAAATTAATGTTAGTTTGTTTTTCCGGGTATGGTTAGAGGTGAAACGAAAGAGCAACAATAACAATAATAATTTACATTAAACAATTTGACTCAAAGAATTTATATTTAATTTACTTGAAGTAGTTATCACTTTGAAATGTAGATGAATGACAGTTGTTGTTAACGGAGTGGGGGGAGGGGTGAGAGTAAGGACCAAGGTCAAGCCCGCCCATATTCTGATAAGATTAGGGCCTCGGCTCCCTCAAGGTCAATCTATATAAGGAAGAAATTAACGTTTTTATTAAAAATTGAAATTGAAGATGATTTGAATAATTTGAAGTGACTGAAGTTTTTGCAATTGTTTCAGAACAGTACATGGGAAATATAAAAGGGATTTGTTATTGAAAATGATTTAACTAACCTTGTAACAGGTATACCGACATTAACTGCATGCCTGGTATTATAAGAATGTGATGTTTCTGGGAAAATTATGTTGTAATATTTATAAATATGAACTAAAAGATGCTTTATGTACAACTGTCGCAAGGAAAGGAGTGAAGAATTCATGATAAAGTGTGTCAGTAGAATAGCGCTTATGTTTACTTAATCCTGCTTTTAAGATACATTTTTGTGTTATGTAAAGGGGCTCCAAAAACTGATTTTAATGCGCCACCCCAAGCAATGTTTCCAAATGTAAGAAGCGATTGGACATAATCGCAATACGTTATTGTTAATGTCCTTTCCATTTAAAACATCGATTAATCTTCTGAAAGCGAAAATATATTTTTCTTACTTTTGCTTGAATATAGGCTATATTATCAGGACCATTTAAGGCGATGATCAAAAATTACAACTTGATATTCGTAACTTGTAACACGTTCAATAGTTTTACATCCACATGTTAAATTTTCAGACTTGCCACATTGATGAATTCTCCAAACTATTTAAATTGTAATCTGAGTTATTGTTCAAAGAAATAGGCAGAAATGTACTAATCTGTATAAACACTGCTTCCTATAGAACATACCTAATATTTATTATGAGTAAAAGATTAATCAGCCTGATTAGTATAGATTCAGGACGAAAATTTGTATCATGTAACGAAATGAAAATAGAAGAAATTGTTTTTACAATGTTTTTAATAACTATATTGGCTTTATGAGATACAACTAATATATTGAAGACACATCTTAGTACATCTGCAATGTAATATATTTTCTCTTTTCTGATTTATAAAACTCTCAATGTTAGATGATTGTAATAACATAAATGAATAAAAGTGATTTAAAAAACCGACTTTAAATATATATTTTTTATAATTAAATATGTATTTATCACCTGACCATCATGATTTATAATTATCAGCAAACACCGAAGGCATTCTTATATCTGAAGCTTATATAAAAGTTTAGTTCGGTACAAGAAAACTTTCTAATCTTCTATAATATTTTATATTAAGTACCATTCAAATATTACAGCAATTATTATGGAAACTATACATAATCAATTCCTTACATAAATCTAAAATGACTGAAATTGAATAGGTTAAACTGATAAATGTTATGTTATCTGAGAACTAAACTATACTTTACGTGACTTTAGATTTTAAATTGAATCGTGTAGTCAATCTCAAATTTTCTGATTGATATCTGAGTTGTTTCATGTACCTATTACACATAAATTTTAGTCATGAGTTTTATCTACTGAAACGTTTCCAGTATCTTTCTGTCGGTTTTTCGAGATATCGTAAGGACAGAGTATTAGAAATCAAATGTTTTCAGAACTTTGAATTATAGGTTTTTCTGATACTCACCCAATTATCATGTAAGATGAGTTGGAACATTAAGAGAATTACTTTCCCACAGTAGAAAATGAAAAGTGTTTTTTTTACACAGTAGTATTTATTATCATAGACATAAAGTATTAACAAAATCCACTCTCCATATACATTTTTAGATATTGCAATATTGCAGTACTATCATACCTACAACATAATCTTTAAGTGGGACGGAGTGGTATGTGATGTCACTCTGATATGGCAATATGGAACACATGTGAATCATATTTCCCGGCGCACTCCGATATTCTAGCCATATCGGTTGTCGTTTCAGAAATATATTTTCTTTGCTTTTCAGAATAATGCATACATAAAAAGGACGAAGAAAAATAGTTTTTAGGTAACATTGAAAAGCTTTTCTTTTACGTACAGATTTTTGTGAAATTTTATTCCTTGTATGATATATTGTTGAATACTAGTTATACTTAAAATCTTAACCTTCTTAATAATAAGAAAGTTTGAGCTCTGAATTATATAATATGAACAGTTAGTTCACAGGTATATTATTACTACAGTCGCACTGTCCATGTCAGATTATTTCAATAATGCCACACAGAAAAATTAAAGGCCATACAGTCCAGTTTACCGTATCTTCTCAATTTACACATCCGCTGTTCCTGGCCTCACTTTTATATAATAAGTAGTATTGTCTTATATTTAGGGCCATGATTGTAAATTGTTATTGAAACATTTGTCCCTGTTTAAATTTAATTTGCAGTCGTAAAGAAATGTATGGTTTTAGGCTACGTCAAGTTATTACAGTAATTTAGAATGGACATATTTCAGGAGATCATTGATGATCGTGGAGTGTACTGTGCCGTATTCGGATTCTCTACTAGGAGGAATATAGCAAAATATAGGATTTGAGATACATTATTTAATGCACAGCGTTAAATTCTTTTAAAACTTTTATCAAAGTTTTCATGGAGTTAAATATTTAAAACTTACCATCTAGCCACATTCAATGTTATATAATTATGGAGCTTTGTTAGAGGATCCACTAAAGAAGGCTACTTTGAGAATCCTGCCGGTGATTTAGTGTACATTTAAGTTCTAAACGCTACAAATTATTCTGTTTAAAAGCTCTTTACTTCTTATCATCGCTACTCAAAAACTTTTAGTTATCAATGAAACTAATTTAGTCCTCTTTACATTCATTAGATTATATTCGGGACAAACTTCAATGGTTCTGTTCATTAAACTCTAAAACTGACTGTGAGTTCTGAAACTTTTGATCATACTGGTGTGAAAATATATATATAAATTAAAGACTGCCGGAAGAACAGCAAATCTTTTGATTATCTTTCCCTAACATATCATATTCTATACAGTTATTTATACTCAAAAAAGGGACAAAGATATTAATTTAATTTCCCGGATTTAATGCGAGGATTATTTTCTAGGCCGAAGAAGGATGTGTAGAAACCATAATTTTTATGGGTCCCACAATACACCTCCCTTGGAAGCCATCTTCTGTTTAACAGTAATATATCGTTCTCATAGTTTATATAGTTTTGCCGGTAAATTAAACTCGGGAAAGTTGAGCTCAGTAAGATTGTTGTGTACCGGTCCACAAGTAAGTTTTAAATTAGATTTCCTATTAAAAAAAATTTTGATGTTATGATTACTCATATTATTTGACGCTCTTTTCAAAGTTCAATACATATGTATAGCATAAAGCAGAGATGTATTCATCGCACATGTATCAATTTATAAAGAGTTGCTTGTAAAGTTAATTTATTTATGTATTAATAAATTAAGGAAATATTGAGAGGGTTACAATATTTCTTGGACCCTATTGACTCCTAATATTTGTTCCAAATTATTCTGTCTTAATAATGCCGTTAAGAGGGACTACCTTTTTAAAATGTTCTTTTTAAATCCGTTGAGTTTTATTTCAACATATTTTAAAATAGCACAGTTTATCAAATCGTACAAGAATTGATTCTCAAATTAATTATGTAACATAACATTCATTAACTTGGCCAACTAAGCATCTAACTAGTTAAGCAGTTTACAATATTAAATGTGTTTTACATCTTTAGAGACTTAGCGCTTACTACTAAGGCTTCATATTGTTTTCTATACTTTATTTTACGTAACTAAATTTAAAAACACCATGATATTTTCATAAATGAACTGTATTACTAACTGTTATATTTTATTGAGGAAGCTCATTAACTCTTTTAACATCTTTATACTTAGTACTCAACAGATGGTACAGATTAAAATCACGGGCTATTTTTTATCACTGATTTTTAAGACTGTTATTTTTCAGTTTATCGCATATTGTTCTATGGTATTTAGACCTTAAATCCTACTGATTATTAACTGTACGTCAAATCTGGAACAAAATTGGAAATGTTTTATTAGCTGGTCCAAGGACGCGTCGTGCGCAAGGTACGCCTTCAGTGGAGATCATGTGATATAAAACTAATTGAAATTGATTAATTATTAGTCCTTCATATGTGCAATGATACTAAAACATGTTTTTCTTTTAATTTTAAATTGATAGTAGGCTACATTTCATTTAGCTCATATCGCACTGACAACTAACATTCATAGCATACAGACGTGCGATCGTTTCTTTCATTTACTACAATGGTTTCTGATCAGTATGCAAACTTCAGTTTTCCAAATTGTAAGATTTGTCCGCAAATTTTCTAATTCCTTTTCCATAGGACATACGTTTATTTAGACCCCCAGTACATTTATTCAAATGTAATGATTGCAGATGTACATAATTATATAACACTTCTGTTACTGACTTGTGTTTAATTTATCGGCGTGTTTTATTTTAGCTTCCTGGAGTAATACAAATGATATTATGCCCAAACCAATATGTAGCATGTGTTCAATATTATTAAAAACTGAACAAACTGTGAAAATTAAAAATCCCATTTTAATAAAACTTACTATAACGTTATACTTATAATAACATTTTTGTTTAGTAATAGTTTTATGTTTTGGGCAGTCAGTGAGGTTTATTGTGACTATTGTCTTAAAGGTTGGTCTTGACGGTCTTCAAAAGAAAGGGGGAGAACAATCAAATACAAATTACACAACATATTGAAACCTAAAAATATAAGTGGATAAATAAGGAATCAAATACAAAAGTTAGTTATCAAACATGTGCCTACACCCATAACGTGAAACTTTTACAAGTTATAAGAATTATGCCCTCAGTAGTAGATAATTAGTACAGGATTATGTAAGGAATGTACCGAGACTATGTTAAGTAGCTGCAGGAAAATTTCCATCAGAACTAATTATCATAATCTTAACATCGTTAAATTTAAATGAAATTCCAGTTTTCTGTAACAGTTTTTCATTTAGGTCAAGGAATTTATCTCGTAATAAAATTATCTGTAACGCCGATTATCCTATTTTATAAAGTATATATTATAGAACTTCCATAAATTTGTACAGGAAATGTTGAAGTCATTTTAGCGTTTAATCGTATTACGCATTATGAAGAGAATGAAACAAAGAGAGAAGGCATTATCTTCAAAACATGGTTGATGCTATTTGAATTTTTTAATTGGAAAAATAATTATCCACTGTATTTTAATACATTTTGTTCGTATATTATGTCAATAAATTTCTAAACTGTAACGTAGTTGGGTACGAGTGACACATCTTGAATAATAATAAGGAATTCCATCTAATCCATTAACGTCTTTTCAATAATGTCCATACATTAAAGTAGGAGAATACATAATAAAGGAAATCAGGAATGAGTTGTTCACGTAACGAATGGGAGGAAACCTACTGAGCTAGAAGAATATATAGTACTACGTAGTAGTAAACAAAACTATGAGTCTTGTATTAAACAGGCTTGACTACAGTTAAATGCAGTATATATAGACTACAGGTCATATACATTTGGACACAGACTGAAAATCATACAAAAACATTTTATATCCCCCTGGCAGACAAAAGAGAAATTGTGCGAGTTTACTGATTAATGCTAAGCTAAATCTCACGGATTGAAATGATGGTGTCTTAGTATTATTTATTGTCTATGTAAAATGGAGGTCCATGTAAAATGGAGGTTCATGTAAAATGTAAAGTGTCATATTTCAAAATGTCGTATGATTGTTCTTAGTTTATTTACTCTCCAATTTTCCTGCCTAATATTATCACCAGTAAGACCAATCAAAATATTTTCGCTATCTTCTGTCAAATCTCATGGAAGGATGCTTCACGATCACACCCAATGTTAGCTATACAGAAAAAAACCATGCAAAATTTCAAGTGTATAGGTGAGACCGTTTTTGACAAATTGTGCAGATATACAAACAGATACTTTTAGAGTCCCCGATTAATAAACTTTACTAAACATTCAGCTAAAAATACTATTTATTAATTAGTTAAGGAAAATGTACCTAATCCAGTAAAATTAGCAGGTGTGATTTCAGCCTGTTGATTACTTTCCCGCTAAATGGTAAACTTCACTAATTGCGCTGGTTAAAAGCCTTATAACGTCTTTCACTTCTTATTGCAAGTACTTACTAAACTTTTGAATTTCAAAGTTAAATAAACTAATCCTCTACCACTCTATAATGCTATTTCGTTCAGTTCATTAAAAGTTTAATGGATTCAATTCTATCAATTTGAATGTAAATTTGAATTTGTTTACATTTTATAATACAAAGGCTTTTCTGTACAATTGTTTACACAAGAAATATTCTGATATCAAAGACTGCCGACAGAACGAACAGCTGTTGCCCGCTTTTATTTTCTCAGCCATATTCCATCAGCTGTCTGAATACAGAACAATCAAAGCTTTCTTGTTCTCCATACTCCATTGTAAAGTCAGTCTTTCGCTTCACTGTATGAAGCCATTTGAGACAGGGAAAGCAGGATATTCCTTTCCTAATATGCCTTAAATGGAAAGTCACTACCAACCGGTAGTGGCTTATTTTAGTGCCATTAACAAAATAGTTATTTTATTGATTGTATAGGTGAATGATCGCAAGTAAAAGATTATTTAGGCGAAATGAAGGTAGTGCTACAGGAAAGACATTATGGTGGGATCAGAAGCAGGAAAAGTACATCTTACTTATGGACCAGAATTAGTTGATATATTTGAATATATATATATATATATATATATATATATATATATATATATATATATATATATATATATATATAATATATCGTATATGAAAAAGTTTCGATGTATTTTGGCCTCATAGTAGAATATTATAGCGTCACTCTACAGTTTTAACGAAACTTCAATAATATATGTCCGCCTATTCAGGTAAAGGGGAAGCTTTATTTTGATTACTGAAGCTTAACCAACCAGCTACAAATGTGATCTACCGGGATTCTTTATTTAACATAACACATAGCTTTTAGGAAACTCTATGACTTTATCTGTAGTTGTGTTCTCGTTTTTTGCGTGAAACTGTACTCTTCTATCATAATAATGACAAAAACTAACATGCAAATAAAAATGTTTTTATTTCAAAAAATTGCGATATAAAATCTTTGAAATGCATTATCCTTATGTTAAATATCATTAAATAGGATACTCGTAAGGGAAGTGCTTCTTCGTGTCCAACGTTAAAGTAGCCAAGCTCTGGTAAACCAAATCCCCTAAAAGCTTGAAACAATGTTTAAGCTGATCTACTCCAGCTCATGATTTCAGTGCAATATCCGCCTGTATAACTGTTACTGATCCCCGGTTTGTAATTTCACTGAATGCATTACCAGTAAATATGGTTGTAATAAGAATTAATTGCATAATGTGGTTTATTAAAAAAGACAGGAAACTAATTTTATATTTTGTACCGGCAATACTTATTCATATAATTGGGTGTTGTAAGACCAATCCCGGTCTAAATTAATTTAAATTAAATACAATTCACATATTATCATTTTTATTTGTTGTTTATTGAAAAGAAAACCGTTCTGGTACATTTGGGAATTTTGTAGGAAACATTTTCTTAAATATGTTATTCAGTAGAATAGTGTTATCAACTTCTAAGAGTTTCCTAACAGTTAAATTGAATCTATTTTTGCCATAATTTGAACTTAACTCTACGCTAATTTGTCATTTTCCACTTTAAAAATTAACATAAAAAATTAAAATCCATCAAAACTGTTCTGTGATAAGATTACGTTTTGAATACATAGACATAGAAAATATATCTTTTATTTTTCAGAATATACAGCATTTTGCATCCGTTTAAATTGAAGTCCTTATTCTGGCACGCATGTAAACTATCTAGCTCTAATTAATTAATGTAAAAAAATCTCTAAATAAAATCTGTATGAGATGAACCTATGGTTAGGTAAATCTTTCAATTAATATATTTTATACAAATAAACATTATTTTACTCTTTCAAATAATATGAAATTAATGCCTTCACATTATGAGACATAAGTACTTCTGTATTTATGTTTTTTAAAGGAACCATCAGTTATTTTTACATTAATAAGAAAAATACATAGTTAATCAGTGAAAGTAAGCAAAAAATGTAGGTTTACATCTATTAAATACAAATGACGCCAATATATAATATTTGATCGCGCACCATTTACTAATTAACTGTTGAGCTCAAAACATCAATACAAATAAATGATTCTATTATTCTATATGTTCAAGAGTGATGTATAACTGTTCTAAACACATTAAATTATTTACCAAATTAAAAAATAAATACTTAAAACTTTATCAAGAATTATAATTAAAAAGATTCCACAATATAATAATATTATAGACATTAATAAACTTAAAATTAATATGCACTTAACGAATTTGTTACATACAAATATCTTACACTTGTAGTTTAATTCTATATGCGATGAAATATCTTGAAATAAAATAATTTATATTTATTTAAAATGTCAATAAATTTAATTATTGCCACGTGACACATGTTTTAGGGTTCAACGTATTTTACACGTTTACACTGTTAGTACCTAGTTTTTTTATTACTAGTCCACCCCTATTTCATTGATCGTATGGGACTACATATATTTTTATAGAGATATTGAAATATATGTTGTGCATGTAATATGTTTTAATATTCTACAGAATGAAGTTAAAAATCGTTTTAGCGCGGTCCAATTTAACCTTTTCTGATAAATTGTACGTACATTTATTTTTACACCATTAAAATAATAAATGTTTAAGCTTCAAGAAAATGGTTAAAAAAAATATGTAAAATATTAGATGTTTTTCAGGATTGAACAAAATGTAATATAAAATTTAAATAGTATCTTTACGATTCCATCACCAATTTGGATTATACGTTTGACAGGATAGTTTATCACCTCTTCTGCATTTTAACACTTTTATCTGGATCTTTGTAAACCAAGATTGTGAGATTCTCAATTCACTTAGGAGAAAAGCTTTTTATTTTCGTTATTTTTATCCATTTACAGTAATTTTATCACACCTTTTAAAAGTATTGTAAATAATGTATACACGCAATGTTGTAATTTTTATTATGTATTCATATTTAGTACAATGCAATTTATGAAACATATGAACCAATATTGAACTTTTTACGTGCTAGAGCGTAAAATAATGAACTAATACTCTCAATTAACATTAAATTTTATTTTTTTTAAATCTACTTGATCATACTAATTTATATTCTAAAATGAAAGTAAATTTTAAAATTTTAAAGCACATCAGCTGACACTTCTATCAGATATACTATTTTATCTTGTATTTTATTTAAAAAAACAGCAATGTAATGTGAACCCTTCAATATGATCCTTGTATAGGATCAAAGCTCGCGCGATATTTCGTGAATGAAACAAGCTACAAATTTTGCAAGCAACATTTCTGAATTTTGTAACGTGAAAATTGCTGTGGTGTTTCTACTGTTCCACTTGTTTTATTAGGTCTCCGAGATAGGTTCACATTGTTGTTTTCTGTGATGAAACTGTATAAAAGTTACTTTCATCTTACTAAATAATTCCACAGGATTTGAAGTCATGGAGACACTGACGTCTACAGAGCATCTGTATCATGATTAAAGAAAACTTGAAAAAATTCATTTAAGATGGCTGTAATTAAAATAAACCTCTGCTTCAATTTACCAAAAAAGTATCTGTTATTTTCATTCCCAACCAATGATTTACATTGTAATGAATATATAACTGCATCGACCGATTTGATGAAAAACCTAAAATCTATGGTGTAATTTTTTAAAAACCACCCATCTCGTTATTCCTTATTATCAAGGGATAGTCATTAGTAGCTACGTATTTGCTTAACGTAAGTAATAAAGAATTACCTGCCTTTGTTGATTTACTTTAGTAAATTATTATCCATGAGACTTAATTATCATTGGATTACTTGTTATATTTTAATGAACTTTCAAACTTCTTTCAATATTTTCCAGGAAAACCATCGCTGTTTAATTTCTTTCAATTATTAGAATATTTTTATGTCATAAACTATTACGTCAGGTATTAAGTATGTCAGTCTCTGTCAGGTGCCAGTAATCGTAACTTTGTACAGAATAAATGTGTGGAGTTATAAAATAAATTGTTTTAACCATTTTAATTAACATTTTCATTAAAGGCCAATCGTGTATTTTTCTTGTTTATTTTTGTAATGAAAAAAAACGTTTCATAAAAGAGCTTGGTAAGTATATAAAATATTGTAGAAAATCTTTATCACATCAAATGACACTACAAATCCAATTTACAAAACTTTATGTATAACCAAGTAGGTAATAAGGTAATAATGGTACTTAAATAGCTGTATTTAAGAGAAAGAAACTAAATTGTAATTAATAACATTTGGCGAGTACGGAGATTTAAGTTAAAAATGTGTAGAATACATACATAATTATTTATTCAAAAAATTAAAAAGACAAATCACTATAAATAATAGAGTAAAAATTTTAATTTTATAAGGTTTAACTTAATGCAGCTAAATATCAAACTATGTTTATGATCAAGAACACAAGTGGAAGAATTGTATGTAATGTATGTAAAATAGCGTAACTTTGGAAAAAATAATACATCGTACAAAATAATTTTGGTTTACTTTCTTATTTTATGTTTATTGTTATTTATTTGTGAGGGTTTAATTTGAAAGGATAATAAGATCCAATGATTAAGTCAAATGATTAAACTAGTATTATCACTAATAATGCTGTAGCAACAAACTGACTGATTTCAATTTGAACTAGTTTCAAATATAGTGAGTTGCGTTAATTTAGTGAAAATATCACATTAAAGAAAACTTGACACCGGAACTTTAATTAAAGCAGTGATTTTATGAGCACACTTAAATTTATTTAATTCACAATTTCTGGTACTTGATAACAATATCGAGCTATGATTGAAAGCGTCGAAATTATCTTATTTCAGGCGTATATGTATTTTTCTAGACAATTGTGAAGAATTTTTTTATCTTGGTATTAAAGAGAAACATATAAGTTATACCGTATTTTACTACGAAACAATAATTAAATAACAACCCAGCACAACATAGTACTTATGAGAAAAGCGGGTAAGGTGTGTTGTACCGAGTTTGAAGTAAAAAGGGGTTTTGTTGGCGGCGAGAGATTATGTAACAACTAAGTAACCGGCCCTGGCGTGGAGGAAACTGTGTTTTATATTTTTGCAGTAAGCTTTCATTTTCTTTCCACAGAGTAATTGAAAATTTAGTTATGGAATATGTTAATAAGTCTGGTTTTTGTCGAAATTGGGAAACTTCTGAGTTTCAAGTTTATTGTAATCTCAGCGGTTTCGTATTGAAATATCCATCCGACACAGTTTAGTTTTACCTAGGGGTTCCTTTGAAATTTAAAATTAAAAATGAATATGATTATGAAATTTTTGAAATATACATTATTATAACAACTTTAATAAACCTGTAAAGACTTTAAAATAAAATATGTAGGAATAGCATCCAAACCTAGAGCAAATTATAAAGATCTGGTATCTAGTTTAGATTTTTTTTTGAAAAATCCAACACTATATTGTTTTATAATAAAATTGATAGTAAAATAAAAGAGTTACGCTTATTAGTCCTTAGGTATATGTAAAATTGTTTTTTCTGTTGATAGAAATGTCTAGTTATAAATAGCTTCTTACATCGCAAAAACCAACGATTAAATTATTTGCATCATGGATCTGAAGATATTTTCTCTGAGCGTGTTATACAAGCAACTGTTGAAACTGCCGTAGGTGTTTTGTGTTTCCAACCTCTTACATTTCTGAATGTGACTTTAAATTTGATCCGACAGCCATAAAACATTATTATTACAAATAAGTAGTAGAACTGATATTTTTTTAAATATTTCACTTTGAGATATAAAACACATGTTTGTCTCCATTTTGAGATGGGAATTGGTATTATTATTTAATTTTATGTATGTTTCATTTTTTATTTATTTAAGGAATTGTTTTATCCTCCAAGGGTGTTTGTGGCCTCAATGTATGAGATACGGTAACAATGTCTGGAACATTTTCTTAGAATTCAGAATTTAGCTATCCTAGGTTAACAATGTTCTGTACTTTTTGAGAAAATTTGCCTTAAAATGTTCCTTATTCTTTAAAGTAGTAAGCAATTTTTAAATATCAGCGTTCAGGCGTGTGTTCTTGTAATATCAGGACCTGAGCCCCTGAAGAAGTTTCTATCAGAGCAGGAAGTGGGTGAGATATTGACCACTGAGAAAAAATTCATAACCACAAGGGATAGGGACAAGGTGCCTTGTTTACCTGACCGGTACGTAACCAAAGATAATAATTCTTAGCAGATGAAAAAGTTGATCAGGGTGTTTAATTCAATCAAGGACATAGCGTGGGGAAAACAGAGATGTTATCAGGGGGAGGCGATTAAAAGAACAGAGGGTTGCTTTCGTAGTTGGGTTAAATATGTTTGGAATAAGTGGACCAAGTGATAAATATCTAGAAAGGGCTTGTTCATCAAATTAATAAGTTAGCCGGAGTTTTTTTCATTGTTGTGTTGAATATGTTTGGAATAAGTGGATCAAGTGATAAATATCTACAAAGGGCTTGTTCATCAAATTAATAAGTCAGCCGGAGTTTTTTTCATTGTTGAGTTGAATATGTTTGGAATAAGTGGACCAAGTGATAAATATCTAGAAAGGGCTTGTTCATCAAATTAATAAGTCAGCCGGAGTTGTTTTCATGGTTGAGTTGAATATGTTTGGAATAAGTCGACCAAGTAATAAATATCTAGAAAGGGCTTGTTCATCAAAGGAATAAGTCTACCGGGGATAATATTTCGCTGGAACTTTAAAGTATTGTTGAGCGCTTGAGTATATTAACTATAGAGATGTTTGGGCAGATACACTCTGCCCTTATCTACTAACATCGTATCGTCCGTTTTTTTTCAGATTTAAATACGAGTGTGGTTTTCCAATAATATTAAAATTGTACGAACCCCCCTCCACGGTGGAGTTCAGTCTGAATTCGGTATGAACTAATATTGTAAATACCAAATTTTTTAATAGAAAATCGTAATGTCCTGAATGACCAAAATCTCTTTTTCTCTATCTATTAATTCCATTTACTGGTCCTTTACGTAGATTGCGTCTTTGACTTTTTGACTTGATAATCGCTAATTTTTACAATACGTAAGAATTTTGAAGTTTAATTGATTTTGAAGGAGACGAAAGCCAGCGCAGCGGTCCCTTTTTGTTTACAATTTCATTCTATATAATTCTTTTCTTAAAATTTGACTTCGAACAACAGTTATCTTTTTATGGGTCCTGTTGTTTTCAGGCTCTATTTATTACATCACAAAATGCACATACATGACCAATTTTTAAGTGGAAATGTTCTCTAGAACTAATCTGAGTGTATATTTCATACAATTTTACATACTTTCGGTTCTACTTTTTTACTTTCAACAACACCGCGGTTTCATTAATTTTATGTGTTAATTTAACATGTCCTTGGAGCTTAAAATTAAACAAAATGTGGCAGTTTAGACTATCAAACAATATAAGGTAAAATATAATAATCTTATCAAAAAATATTGCAAAAATTATACATGCTTCACTGTGAATAATATCAAAAATAAAGTAATTTAAATGATTATACTTATTAGACAGACTACATCATACTAAATCTATTGAAAGTAATTGCATTACAAATATGATAGGGACATATAAGGATTTGTGATAACTATTTGATACATGATTTAGTACTGCAACCAATCACGAAAAGTTTCAAATTAGGCTTACTAGTTTCGATTAATCTCAACACATTCGTACATTACTCAACATCAACATTTCAGTGATAAAAAATAATTATTGCATGATATGTGGTATATGGTTCTTTGACCATAAATACAGTAGGTTACAGTTAAAAAAGGTAAATAAGTGTTTGCATACAGTTAGTTTTCAGTAGATATTTATCTAAAATAAAATTAAAATCGACTTAACTTTATGAGTAATAAGGAACGTAATCAAGATGAATCATTCCTCTGGTGAAATCTGTACATTAATATACTTTGACAACTACTAACGAATATCGAGTTGGATACGCCGTTCCTGATTACTCTTGAGACTTTAAGGAATCATTTGCTGGTGCAGCTTCCGAGAATTTTTACGTAAACTAGATTCAAAGACTAATTACAATTCAAAACCTTAGTTAAAATACTACAAGTTAGATATATTGAGATAGATATTGGTTGTTAATTACTCTTGAGACTTTAAAGAATCATTTGTTGGTGCAGCTTCGGAGAATTTTAACGAAAACTAGATTCAAAGACTAATTACAATTCAAAACCTTAGTTAAAATACTACAAGTTAGATATATTGAGATAGATATTGGTTGTTAATTACTCTTGAGACTTTAAAGAATCATTTGTTGGTGCAGTCTTCGGAGAATTTTAACGAAAACTAGATTCAAAGACTAATTACAATTCAAAAACCTTAGTTAAAATACTACAAGTTAGAATATATTGAGATAGATATTGGTTGTTAATTACTCTTGAGACTTTAAAGAATCATTTGTTGGTGCAGCTTCGGAGAATTTTAACGAAAACTAGATTCAAAGACTAATTACAATTCAAAACCTTAGTTAAAATTACTACAAGTTAGATATATTGAGATAGATATTGGTTGTTAATTACTCTTGAGACTTTAAAGAATCATTTGCTGGTGCAGCTTCCGAGAATTTTTACGTAAACTAGATTCAAAGACTAATTACAATTCAAAACCTTAGTTAAAATACTACAAGTTAGATATATTGAGATAGATATTGGTTGTTAATTACTCTTGAGACTTTAAGGAATCATTTTGTTGGTGCAGCTTCTGAGAATTGTAACGAAAACTAGATTCAAAGAGTAATTAAAATTCAAAACCTTAGTTAAAATACTGCAAGTTAGATATCGAGATAGATATTGGTAGTTGATTACTCTTGAGACTTTAAGGAATCTATTGGTAGTGAAGCTTTGTGGAGTGTCAAAGAAAATTCGTCTCGTTTCAGCATATATTTTTAATAGGCTGAGCGTTAGCGAAGCCTATTAATTACACATGGGGATCGAAAAATGTCGTTTCTAACTGCCTGTGTGTTTATTTTTTTGACATGAGACGTATTAACACGTGCAGAATAATTATCCTAAAAACAACTAAACATCATTTTATGTTGCCTTGATGTGTAGACTTACATTATATTTAAATGCAGATATGAAGATGCAAAATTTCAAGTAGTATGACTGTATTCAGTGCGTTTACAAATATATTTATTCTGCTACTCAACGTTGCCATCATTATTATCCACCACCCATTGGGTAAATCTCACGGATTGATATCCATCTCAGTCAACTTGATGTAGTTTATAAGTTCGTTCTTAAGATAACATGCCCGCAGAAATAACGGATAGTCAGATAGGCAGATATGTGGGGATAAACTATAATTTTCAGACTCTCAAATGCTGCTCTAACGCTGGCTATAAAGCGTTTGAATTGTGGATTATTTACAGGGAAATCTGTTTTTATTTGCCTTACTTGAATTGTGACATTTTCAAACCCAGTACATGGGATATCAGCGAGTTACTTGATTTCTTAATTAAAATAAGGGCAAAGGTCACAAATATGCTCTTATTAATAGACCATGACTTCTTGAATAGATGAAGAATATTGGAGTAGTGGCCTGAAGTAGTTACAAGAATCAAGTTTAGTTACAACTAACAATGGCAAATGTCATCATAATATCTTTGAAATTATCCCTCAAAAGTAAAAAATAACAAATAATGGAATAAGTTTAATTTGTGGAATTGAAATAAATTCGTGCGCTACAAAATAATTCACAACCATTTTTGAGGGATCATAACCATATTCGTTTTAATGGAAACACATTTTTTAAACATTTTACATCGTTAAGAATTGACTGGATAGAGTTCTACGTTTCGAGGCTTTGCAGACCACCCTATTCTTCAGTTGTAAAAATAATAAATATAAGGGTTTAAGCAAGCACGAAACATTATATGATTACGGACAAAGTTATACGTCAAACAAAGCATGTACCAAAGGTTCACAGTCGTGTAGAGATCACACAACATGTACTGCTCAATATAGGTGCACTTACACATAACATGATATAAACAGCACACAAGTTTTGGAACAATAGATCCAATTATGGTAGTTGGCAGAAGAATTAGAAGATGAATTCGACACTTCGTTTTTGTTCTGATTTTAAAAGTCATATAGCGGGTTATAATTTTATAAGCTGAGGTACATTTGATATTTTTAAATTTTTTTAGGTGTTGTAATTAAATATTTTAAGCGTATTAAACAATTTTATAAAACCAATTTCTTATGACTGTGAATGGCTTTAAATGTTAGAACGCGTTCATGCTAACCACAAATCCATTTCAACTTACGATAAGTGTAGAGTATTCTAAAAGTAATTCATGCTTAACTTCATAAGCTGCTATATTTTAATAA
>NW_025777995.1:0-23811 GCF_021130785.1 Homalodisca vitripennis
AAATTTTTCAAATAAGCATAACAAAGTAGCAATAAGATTCCAGTTGTCCTTTCTTTTTGATACTTCCAATTATTAGATTTTACGTTCGTTTTGTTTAGCCTCGTATTTAGAATAATTATAAAAGAGAATTAAAAACATTTGTTAAAATCAATAAAATCCCATTATAATAATTTAGTAATTATAGTTAAAGCCTCTTTTAATAATTTACAAACGGGAAAGCAGCTTTAACCGCCACAATAGTCGATACTGGTCAAAACCAATAACCCACATTGGATTTATTGCAAAACCAAAAACCAACATCGCCGTGAGAACTTAAGTTGTCTGGGCTAGGGAAAGTTTAGTTTTAGAAAATTATGTGTGTAGGACCGAGTTTTTATTGATAGACTTTGAACAGCCCACAATTTTTTTTGAAAAATTTTGCAACTGTAACCTTGTACCTGTACCTGCCATATTACAGACATAACGTAAGGCATTTACGATCCTTTTTTTTCCATACAGGAATCGGCCGCCGGTTTGTAGACACCAATTAATGGACCAGTGTGTTTCCTGAAGAGATGGATTAGGTCGACGGGGTGCCATGTAGAGTATGGCCAGCATTGCTCCACCCCGATCTTTACTCCCCCTAGACCTTTTTTTTTTGAGAGATTGTTTGTAAAAGAAAAATAAAATGTTGTACGAAATCCAAACCTCAGAACCTTGATGTAGTTAAAGGATGCGGATTGAAATAAACGCTCATGCGCGACTTTTTATCTACCAGAAAATGTTGGGGAAAAAAGTTAAGGCATTTCATTTGAATCCAGGACTTTATACTACTTTTGCCAAGAAGTAAATGGGGGCCATTTTATTTTCCATCATGTTGAGCATTTACTTTGTTTAAAAAAAAGGGTGGGTGGTGCGGAGTGGTGTGGGTGAGGTGGGTGAAGGTAAAGGATTTCAACGGTAATAATAATATTTGTAACTTATTTTAAGTTTAATTTAGGCTACTATACTTATTATTAATATTAAGTGGACTGAACAGCATTACGGTTAAGAACAACAAATAGTGTTTTTTTCCCTTTTAGCATAAACTTTTTCAATAAAAAAGAACTTGACAAGCGTTTTGTTGTTTCGTTTACTGGAAGTTGAGATAGATCCCCTCTAGTTATGTGGTCATTGTTCTTTTCTTTTTATTATTAGACCTTTAAAATGACCAGTGTCATTTGAGTTGGCGGGTATGTGCATTTTTTTAAAAAATTTTGCACTTGACCCCCCCAACCCCATTTTGGGTTGAGGGGGCTAACAAGAAGTTCTGCATGTAGACGAAGAAAAAAAATAATCATCATTTTGTTCATTTTATATAACTAACCCCCCCACCCCCACCCAAGGAATATGGTTTGTTTAATTCCGTTCAAAAGTTAAAAGGCGGGGTGGGGAACAATTTGGGGACACACCGAGTCTAGTTATTCATAATTATGTTTATTGTATTGTTTTATTAGACTAGCTTAATAGAGTTTTTTAATTATTTATGTAACCTGATTATAGCTTCATGAAATCTATGGTGGAATCTGGTTGCCCTATTATAGATAAAATTCAGATTACAGTTGTACATTATATGTTTGTTTGCTGCAAATTCCCTAACATAACTTATTGTCAGTTGTTTGCAGTTTTAAAAAATATTATGTGTTGATAATGGGATTGTTGTAAAGTTAAGAATACTTGTTTATAGATATATTTTTAAAACATAGGGCCGTTATATTTGTTGATGGTTGTTAATAATATATAAGTTGTACTTGACAAGGTTTGTTAGTTTAATTATCATACTTTTTTAACATAAACACATACTACACAAATATAGAACAAATGTAATTTTATCAATTCTAGCAAAAAATAACTGTTTGCCAAGTGTTTGAGCTACATTGGGGTGGATGAGAGACTAGACTAAAGAAGGTATAAAGGCACTTTCAGTTTGTGGTGGTGGCCGCGTACTTATACTCCAGAAATAGAGGTTAGTGGAAAACGGAAATTCGTTAACATATGGACTAAGACAATATGCAAATATGATATAAACATACATTTTTGGAAAGGAGATAGGAAAAATGAATTATTATCGACATGAATATGTCAAAACACAATACAATAACACCGTATGGAACAAATAGCAACATTACACAACAACACAATACCAAACAACACAATCAGGTTAGCACAGGGATTACCACAAAACACATATTCACGGACTAAATAGGCAAAACAAACAAGTACGTAGAAATATATTTTTGAATGCTGGTAAATGGTTACAACCATGGGTTGAAATAAATTAACACAATTTTATTTATTGATAATCTACAAAATTGAACTTTATTAAGTTAGATGCAATAATTTATGCTAGACTTTGCACGTGCATTGCAATTGCAAGGAAATAAACTCCACTCATAGTGGCGGAAACAAGGGAAGTCCCCCCCCCTGGATGGGAGGGGTGGTATTTATTCTTGTCTCATACCGACGATTGGAATTGGGTAGGGATATCGACTTGCTTCTGAATCGAAATCATACATATGGACAATCACACTATTATGACCAGTTGCATGATTTTTGTTAGTTTAGGAAACATGAACTTAATTTTTAATGAGTTAGAGAGACTGGGTTTTTTTAAGTTGTTTATAATTTGACATATGTAAAGGATGACACAAACATGTATGCTGTTATTTTTGCTTGGAAAACTTTAATAAAACTTCTATAGTGCAAATATTTTTGATACGTAGTTTAATAAATACCATTGTATGGTTTAGTTGGAAATAGTTTGATTTGTGACCTCGTCTGACAAGATGCATGTACATAGCGGGCGGCCATTGAAATGTAAGATTTCGGAAATAAAACCAATTCTATAATATATATAATTATATATATATAATAGTCATACTATTATATGAGATTCCAAAGCTAGACACATCCAAATATAAGTCCCCTTTTTAAAACTTGATTACAAAACCTAATATTATAAATATTTCTTGGGATATTAGTCATTGGGACGAACAGCCGCAACTTGGTTAACAGAAAACATAATTTTATTACCGTAATAATCTTTAAAAAATTAAAACCTCTGTTATATTTAATAAGAATAGCAGAAGAAAAAATAACTTAAATTTTTATGAATTTCTTTTATCTATTCCAGAATATTTTTATTTAAACTTTTTTTCTTGAATTGTTTTAGAGATATTGATAAAAATTTTACTTCCATGAACATCCGTCTAAAGCCAGAAGGACAAATTAATTCATGTTTACCAAGCAACACCACATATAGTATATTTCACATGAATTTTTAAAATTTTTTTTGCCAGTTTTACCTTAAATTATTAAAGGCTATTTGTCAATAACGCACACTCCTCCGATGTATACATAATTTTAAAAGAGTTTGTAAACATAATATAATATTAAATGTCTGAGATGTTATAATATATTTTAGTACTTTACATAAAATGATTGCATCAAAATAAAGAACCATTCATTCATAATATTTATCTAGAAAATATCTAGCGCTTTTTAATATCTCTTTTAATCTTACTGTATTTGTGACGACATTGAATAGCAATAGTTTATTAATAGAATTCATTTTAGTTCAAATAAAAACTCTTGAAAACCTAGAATATTAATGCATTTTGTGTTCGATCTTATTGGATGTTCATTACTTAGTTCAATCCAATCACTTCGAGTTCCGTAATAATTATTATACTAGATAATAATAACCTATTTTCTTGAGAGCTGTCTTTTATTCACACCCCTACTCACCCGGAACTATTATTCTCACCGTATTACTGAAAAGGTTCTTTTAACATCTTAATATCTCTGTATTTAATCCCATTTTTACTACAATTTATGGTTGTAAATCGGTATAAAAACAGTATTTTGATGTTATTTTTTTATATTTTCTAGAAGATACGACAAAAGCGAAAACTCCGCTACCACTGAAAAGAAGACAATATTTATTTTAAGCTATGCATAGGTAATATGTCCGAGGTCCATATTTAATATATAGCTATATTTATATTTATATATATCTATATATATATATTATATTTAAAATAATCTGTCAATTATCGTATAGTATATATAATTAATATAATATATTTAATTGTATAAGTCTTTACAATATATAGTATATATATTTCAAGAAACATCGCATTCAAAAAAGTACTTAAGTACAACTTAAATTATATTTATAAGTCAACACAGTAAAGCGGAGTACTGTGGCATTTCCCTAAACGGTATTACTGTCATCGGTTTTTCCTATTTATCCTTTGAAGTCATTTAAAAGAATTTAAAATGGGTATTGAACGTTTTAAATAATTAAAAAAATACTTAATAATAAACTCTCGTATATACACCCCTTAAAAACGATATCTTCCTCGCATTCCCTTTTCATTATCTTTTGCCAGTATAAATCCATATGCTAATGTGTTTTTCTACCTTAACTATTTGTTTTAACAGCACTTTAAGTTTTGTATCTTATGGTTATGTGTTGTTTAATAGCAACAAACCATTACAAAAAATATAATTGTTAATTTAGGTTTTCTGGAAAAGTTGTAGTTTAGACCCTTATTTTGCTTAAAATTTCTAGATTGCGACTATGAAACGCTCATCTTGTAAAAATTACTTTTTATTATTGTATCTTATTATTGTATGCTGAATGAATTAATTGAGAATAACGCTTACGATTCAAGAGGAAAGGCATTTTCAATACGACTCGTTATTGTAATTTGGGGAAGTCGGTGCACAAGGTGGGGACCCAGTACTAATAATGTAAATGGCCTCATTCAACGCTATAACTAATAAACAAAACGGCTCTCCATTTAACACGACAACGATGAAAATGAATATTTAAGCGTGTATATTTCATTGCACCAATGTCGTATTCTTAACGTACCATTCCGCAAATTCAGTCAAATAAAACACAAACACATAAATAAAGCACTGTAAATAGGATACATAATAACTTTAGTCTATAATAGTATGAAAGGGTCTACAAATTTGTCAATCTTGAGGTCAACTTTAAAAAATTAACGGTCGGACATTGAAGGTATGCATTGGCTTTGTTATACTTTCTTAGGCAATTGAAAAAGTAGGAAATCAAATTCTATTGTAATTTTTATAACCAAATACTACAAAGAAACTCACGGTTCATCATCAGTACGCAGTTACCTTATTACAGAGCGTTCCTTAAGCTATTCCCAAGTGGAACAATCACAGAATATAATACTATAATTAAATTATTTTCATTTACATAAAAATCTTACATTATGTGAGTTTGATGGGGACTCTTTTTGTCTTTATATGAAATAAATTTTAATGCTTTAACTTGCTCAAACCTGATCAGAGACTCTGTTCTCCTATACCATTCTGTCGTTACTTCCACTAGACCATCCTAAAACGGTATGTTTTAAATTCCCATAAGACATGTACAATGTCGGGAAGTGTTCGATAGTTTAGCAAATAAAGAATCACGTTTTCTGTTACAAATAGGCCTGCATTTTCTCTAATTGATAAATTTAAAAACACAACTACTCCTACTACCTTTGGTATCAATAAAAAATGACCACCTTAACGTGTCCTTGCCTTATTTCACTAATCAGCTCACTACTCTACATATACATTCTTTAATTATATATCCATGGTACTTCTTGGCTCTTCAAGCTTGACTTTAAAATAAAAACATCCTTTGCCTTTTACACTCGTGTTTTAGAAACAAAAAACCTCCAATGCCAGTATGTCACGGCATGATGTTGGTTAAGTCATATCGCTTAACTTTGGAATGAACGAACTCTGCAAAGGGTCAGTTTAAAATTATATATGGTGATAGTTGAGGCATTTACTTTGGGATGGCTTGAGAAAATGACCACGGCTGCTGCAGTGTGCGCTATGATTCTAGTTAAGATGTAACAACTAACTTTTAGATATGAACTGATCAAGTTTCGTATAATATTGGTGTTCAAGTTGAGCCATATACCTATAGGAGACGGCTGAGTCATTGAAAGACCTCAAATTGGGAGGACAAACTCACCGCCTTGATTACTTTTTCCTCTGCTTAAAATGGAACCCTCAACTCGTTGTTTTAAAAGAACTATAAACTACAAACATAGAAACATAAAACATAAAAACATAAAACATAGAAGAAACTACAAAACCCTGATAAAATTGTTATTCTGAAAGGAAACAGTTTTCATGTACTTGTTCAACTTTAATGTGAAAAGTTATTTGTAGTATTCGTGTATTCTCCGATGTTTTGTGGTCTTAGATGAGAATGTGATGCAATTTTCAGTGTTTCTTCTATAATACCTATGCCCCCCCCCAGGGGACTTGTCGGGATAACTTAAAACATCAACATAAAAGTGCCCATATTACAACAGGTGATTCTAAGTTTGTAGTTCTAACTCATTAATATTGTTAAATAACTTACATACACTTCCTTAATCATATTCCCCTTGGAATATTTTCAGTATTATTCTTTCACACAATCCCTTTTCTTTTAAGAACTTTAATACTAGTGGGATAAGACTTGCAGAGATATTATTTACAGAAATCACCATATAATGCTTTATTATTCGCCGGAATATTTTAACACTATATTCTTAGCTCTATAAATTAACAGCATTAACTAGTTGTTTTATCCCATTAAATTATCGTTATTACTGAAATGGTATATCAAGAACAAGAATTAGAATTTATTTATTAAATACACAATAACACTTGAAAAAAATCTTTTAAATCTTAAAAAAAAAAAGAAATTCATTGCCTAAACGCTGATATTTGTTATATGTTTATCCACTAAGAAACTGTTATTAAACACAATAAAACTGAGTTCCATTCTAACCAATTTAGTAATACAATATATTTTTTGTGATCGTTGTGGGTTTGATCCTGGAATTGCGCTTCGAGTCTTAATTCATTTTGGTGAAAGAATTTGCATATGATTCTGAAACGTTTATTTTAATATACTGCTGTTACTTATCTGTCGTCATCGGGTGGATGCTCTTCTGGTGTTTATTTAAACTGTTTTTTTACCAGTGTTATTAATGGTTTATTCTAGGGAAAACTGTATTTGCACCAAATTATTGTAAAATTACCACTAATTGTATTTATTGCATAATTGTTTACCTTATATTTATGGTTGTAGTTTATTTACGTTTATTGATCGTTTTGTATGATTCTGAAAATTTATAGTAACTACCTTCTATTACAATTGCTCTCCTTTGAGGCTAATGTTGTTGCCTTAGCTATTTAGATGGTAAAGTGTATTAGTTGTATGATGCTGAGTTTAGTTCAGTAAGGTCAGCTCAGTGATGGTTCCTTTACCAGAGTTTTCTTTAAAATATAATAAAATAAAATCATTTTCCCTCTCCTTCACTGTGATGCAAGGCAAGGACACTTGTTAGGATGAATTTCGTGTTAGACTAGATTATGACAGCATGTTGCACCTTGCATGTTATAATTTCATTGAATTTAATATGTATGAAAACAGGAAATTAAGAATACAGTTGTAAAATGGTGTGATAAATGACACTGGGCCGAGTTAAAAAATCAAATATTTTTACACTGAGATTTGGTAAAAAAATATGAATTTAAAAATCATTTACGAAGGAATAAAAATAAAAGACAACATGTCCGTAAAAATATAATGTAACAGCTGAGAATATTTGCTGATTATATAGTAATTTAACAGTATTTAGTTACTACCAGTTTGTTACAATCTGTATTACAACAATTTTAGTAACGTTTGGAGAAACTATATTACAACATTTTTTAAGCAAGATAATGAAGTTAAAATTGATACACTGATATTTAGTTTTGATATTTTACAAAAAAGTGACAATTTAATCACCCCTCTATACCATTATTGGGAGAGATGTATAGACAGCAAATATAAATTCTTCACGACGATGAACGCGGCCTTCCTTTTAAACGAAGAAAAGGAGTGTAGGTTTTTCCATGAATACCCAATGGGGGAGAAGGAGTAGGAGGATGACAGCTGCAAATTTTTGGAAACACATAAAACTCTGTCGGACTACAGTAAAGTGACAGAAAAATAGGTTTGGGCCCTCGACAAGTAACCGGGGGGACACTTTTCTGCCATCCATCGTTGGATCTTTTGTTTGCTTCAGATGTACAATAGACCGAAGTTATCCAGTTAATTAGTGAATCAAGTATAATCTGGTTTTTATTTTGTCAAACTATATAATTATTCACTTAATTATTAAATATTCACAACAAACCCGTACCAATTTTAATTCAAAAAGGCTAGCACTAAATGACAATAATATTATTTATTTAAATATTCAATACAATCCACACATTATTTAGAATGACGGAGAGTATTGGGTTTGGCAATAAATTGCTACATAACTCTTTGCCAGGTTAGGGTCATAGTGGTCCATCCATGTTATAAGATTGACTTGAAAAAGTAAAAATTTCCTATTTTTAAGGTCAAGTTTATTTTTTTGAACTAAACAATTTTACAAGATTTTGTTATATAAAAACAAAACAACCACACAATTATTTATTTTGGACTTCAAAGTTGCAAAAGATGTTTATAATATTATAGAGTAACAAAAGCTGAAAAGGTTCAGTAGTATATAAGGTAACTGTTATCCCTTGTTAGGTCAAGGAACACACACGTCCGAGGTCCTGCCATCCATCGTGTTCTCTGAAACAGAGAAGCGATTAGAAAAATTATAAATAGAAAAATTATTTTATGAGACTGGCTTGGAATTACTCTTTTCTGATCTGAGTAAAAAATTGCGAATGGAACCTTATAGTTTTTTCCTGATAATTTAATCCTCGTTCTACCTAGGGTATGTTTGTTATTTTTTTCTTATAAAGTCCTACACAAATGCTCTCGAAATTTCATGGAGCATATAGGTGTAACAAATCCGATAGTGTACCTAAGATATAGAGGAATTCCGTTTCTCATTAGTCCAAAAATACTTAGTAAAATTTCATCCTATTTTAATAATTTCTTTGGCAAGTTCTTATGAAGCGTGGAAAAAGAAAGTAAGCCTTGAAACATCTCTCATTTTCAGTTTGTTATTTAGTAAACCCTTATTTAACTGCTCAAAAAGTATCATTCTGTAACTTCTAGTGCTCTAGACAGTTCCATTTTATTGTTCCTAATAAAGTCTTTACATACACTTTGAATGGCTACTACCTAGGGGTAATGGGAGACCGATCCGTTTAGGACGTGAGTAATAGGTTCCTTACCTAAAAAAGTAATTACAGTGTAAATTAACTGTAAATGACAAGTCTTGGTTCTTCATACCTTAAATGAAATAACGTCTGTGGAAAAATATTTATTTTGCATTCGAATTTGGTTGGCACATTTCTAAACGATTGTCAGAGGCCAGATTATTCACTAAATGGCTGAATAAGAAAATAATGGCCGACTTAAAAGAAGTCAAAAAATGTAAAAAAAGAGTCTCTTACTAAATCCAAAAAGTAACATGACTTGTTGAAAAAGGGTTATATTAAGTGCAGACTTCTGATCCAAAAATATAACATTCTAAGATATTTAAGTTAAAGTATTTTTTTAAAATTATTTTAGTTTTTTATGAACAGCGCGTTTTCGGAAATATTTAGCAAAACATCAAAATAAAGAGTAATATAAATTAATTATAAATCATGAAATAGTTTATTTGGTTTAGAATATGTTTGATAATTATATATGCCCTTTTCAACCGAGAATGAGGACTAAAACAGAACAGTTTTTTTGACATTTATAAATTACTATATTCAACCTATTAACCTATTCTATTTAAGTTAAATGTAAAAAAAAATCCTAAAATATAACTTTCTCGATTATAACCATTTCTAATCCTCTGAATTTAAATCACTCAATTGTTAAATGTTATATAAAAACAAACCCAACACAGATCTTGTAAATTCCCATCGCCCTCCTAACCATCCATTGAAAAAAACTAATTAGCAGCATTTTCACTCAATGGTTAAAACAGAATGTTGAATATAC
This sequence comes from Homalodisca vitripennis, assembly GCF_021130785.1. NCBI lineage: Eukaryota > Metazoa > Arthropoda > Insecta > Hemiptera > Cicadellidae > Homalodisca > Homalodisca vitripennis. The sequence goes on from NW_025777995.1 coordinate 9,992, forward strand.
CCAATGAATAATGAGAGCCAAAGGAAAATAAACAACATAATAGAAACAATGTAGCTGTCAAAAATGTGATATCAAAGCCCCCATATTGTACACCAACAATGACTAAGAATAAAAACAAGGAAAATCAATAAAGCCCAAACACAATACGCGCATAGTAATAAATGGCAAATTCAGAAACATATTATGTGTAACTTTTAATCCTAAAAATAAACAAAGCTTGTTCGAAAAAAAAACCTTTCCAAAAATCGTTCCATTAGTTACCAAACAAGAAGTAATATATTTAAAGTATATTGAAAACAAAGTAAACCAAAAAGATGACAATACAAGAAATATACTAAACAATCTGGAGTATACAAAATTAATTTTAGTGACTGTGAAAATCTATATGTATTTGGAAAAAACTGTCGATAATTGTAATAAAAGGTTTAAAAAACCATACAGGCTTTGAAAAAAAAAATAACGTGTCTACAATAAAATCCAATTTCGCGAATCATTTATTAGATTCTAATCATAATCACACAAATATTGAAAGAACAATGGTAATTTTATTATATCGAAAGAAAAAAGAGAAAGGATATAAACACGAAAGAAGCCATAAAACGATCCTATCTAAAATTATAATAAAGATCCTCAATCACATTTTCAAATAGCAATCTGGATAAAATAGGGACAAACTCAATAAAAAAATTTATAATATTAAATAATGAATACTAATAAAAACTAAAAACTGTGCCCATATAAATATTAACATCTCTGTTTAAATGGGTCCACATGTGTTATACTTAGTTGTTTTATTACTTATTTAGAGGTTAATGTACACACTGATGGAAGGTTGAATACCGAAACACAAAGTTAAAGTTGTGCTTAAAAAGTATTAATATTTGATTTCTTTGAAACTTTGTATCCGCCAAAATATTGTGTGGTATTATAAATTGACCCTTTCATAAGAAGTCATTCTGTTTTTAAGATAATATAAGGATATTCGAAAACCTAAACGAAGATTGGATACGGAGGTAATTCAATTATGTATTACAACACGACACACTTACCTTAACACTATTAAGAAAAATTATTAAATTGTCAATTATGTGTCTGAATTTAAGATATTCTGCGCGGTATAGTCGTCGTCTTTTAAAATACGTTATAGGTAATTTTCTTATAAAGTTATTCTTCATTACGGTTTTTTACTTGTTTACACACAACACCACACCACACTACATATATATATATTCTGAGGAGCCGTTTTCCTAAAAAGGTATAATACAAAAAATAACAATAACAGCAACAAAAATTTTAAAAAGTTAATAAATAAAAACTGACATAAATAAATAAACAAGAATTTTTGAACATGTGGTTTAACACCAAAGAGACAATAAATAATATCATGAACAGAGAATGAATTTAGAAAAAGATAATATATAATAAAAGACAATTGTTCATTTCATCTTTATATATCAGACCAAAGGGTTACTTTTGATTTTAATATTAACTGATGTGGCCTGTTCTAAATTGTTCTAAAGTCAATTTTGTTTCTATCTTCGGGTACTATTAGCAAATACCTGTCAGTGGTCATAACATTGTTCAAGAATTTTGTTGGTGGCCCTAATGCGTGTTGTGAAACCAATTTTTTCATCCTGTTTTTTTTAGGACGAACAACGATGATTATTCATTCTTATGTGCAATGGATTTGTTGTCAATCCAACATAATCCCATTGCACAATTTTTACAATGTTAATTGGTAAATTACATGTTTTTAACATTTTGCAATTAATTTCTCCTCTAATAGGCGTAAGTATTTCTTTGCTCATTACTACTGTGTTGAAAGGAAATTGGACGATTAATATAATATTGTGCAACAAGTATTACATCGTTTGTCTTTACAGGGTTTGGGACACTTTAAAATTTTTTTCTTCTTTTCCTGAATATTTGAATGTCAGTAGGTGTGGCAATTTGGGCCGTACGCAGAAGATTTTTTAGGTTAGTATTTCTACGAAACACTAGCCTGGGTTGGTTTTGAAAATAAGTTTTTTAGTAATTGGTGAAGATTCAAGAATTTTTGTGGTGCCGTTCTTAGAATATTGTTTGTTTTTATATAAACCAGGAAAATATTTTGTTATAAATTTTAAACCGTCATCATTCTTTTGGGGTATTATATGAACATTAGAGTGTTTAATTTGATTATTTATAAATTTTGAAGGATATTTTTCCTTTTTACAATATGCATTTCCAAGTTTTTCTAGATAATTTTTGAAAAATCTGGCACTCATCTAGTACATAATTTTTTGGCCCTAAACACTTACAAACCCCTTTGGTACTGATTTTTTGAACATGTACAGGATGGCAAGCTGTTGAAATGTAGATAATCCATTGTGTTACTGTCTTTAAATATGAAAATTTTTGTTTTGAGGAAATCCAGATTTAAATAAAAACATCTACATCCAAGAATGTTATGATTTCTTTTAGAAAAATTTTCCAGGTAAATTTCAAAATCGAGTAATTTTGTTTAGATTTTCCAAATAATTTCTTTTAAATTTTCAAAGCTATTATTTCCCAAACTCATAAAAATAATCGTCAATGAATCTCAACCATACAAAGAGGTTTGTAGGATTGAGAAATTCAAACAAATCTTCTTCGTAATTATTTGCGCATAACATATGATTTAGCATACGACAGGTGACCATCCTGGTGCCACATAGTTGGTTCCATTAATGTTGGAGGTAATTTGTATCTTGGAAATTTAAAGTTGTTCATAGTTAAAATAAAATTAAGTAGTGTCCATTATAAATTTTGGTATCTTGGGACTTAGGCTTGCTTAGGTCTAGTGGTTTAAAAAAACTATGTATTGCTTCTTCGTCCCAAAACTGCTGAGGAATGTTTGTGTATAAGAGACTTGACATCAATGGTAACCATTTAATTGCATCGCTGAGGAATGGTTGCTTCATTTCATTCAATCTTTTATCGATGAAGTGATCGGCTGTTCTTGATGTGTGACTTTCAAATTTTTCACCATTGGCTGCAAAATGTCGTCGACAAAGCTGGAGATTCTTTCTGTTGGAGAACCAATAACCCGAAAACTATCGCAGTCTCCCTGGTGGTGGCCTTGTTTTCCCTTATGAATTTTAGTTTTAGGCAAAATATAGAAAACAGGGGTTCTTGGTACATACAGGAGTTAGGAGAAGTCTAAAGTTTTTTCTTGACTCTTATATCTTCTTTTAGTCCCTCAACTGCGAGAAATTGCTTAATATCATTGTTAAAACTTTCCAGTGTTGGGTCCAGTAATCGATTTTGCTTGTAAAATTTTTTTATCATTTTAATTGTTTAATTAATTTCAAAAATATAATCATCGAGATCTAGACAGTACTATTGTGTTGTGCCCTTATCTGCTGGTAAAAATTATTATGTCTTTATTTATTCCTAAGAGAATGTGATAGCTTTTCTTTCTCCTGCTGTTAAATTGTCATTTACACTTTAAGGATATCCGTGAATTCATGGATGTGACAAATTCGATAATATGGACATTTATGAACTGTTCGAATCGGATGATTCAGGAGGTAGATTAGTTAAAGACAGTAACACAATGGATTATCTACATTTCAACAGCCTGCCATCCTGTACAATGTCAAAAAATCAAGTACCAAAGGGTTTGTCAGTTAGGGCCAAAAAAATTATGTACTGATAGTGCAGAATTTTCAAAATTATCCTAGAAAAAACTTGGAAATGCATTTGTAAAAAGATAATATCACTTCAAAAATGTTATAAATAATCAAATTTATTAAACACTATAATGTTCATAAAAACCCAAAAGAATGATGAACGTAAAATTTATAACAAAATATTTTCCTGGTTTATATAAAAACAAACATATATTCTAAGAACGGCACAGACAAAATTCTTGAATCTTCACCAATCTACTAAAAACTTATTTTCAAAAACCACCCAGGCTAGTGTTTTCGATAGAAATACTAACCCTAAAAAAATCATTCTGGTACGGCCCAAAATTGCCACCTACTGACATTCAAAAATTCAGGAAAAGACGAAAAAATTTTAAGTGTCAACCCTGGTAACTAGACAAACGATGTAATACTTGCAAAATTATATAATCGTCCAATTCTTTTCACCAGTAAGTGTAATTACAAAGAAAAAACTGTAACCTATTAGAGGAGAAATTAATTAGCAGAAAGTAAAAATGTAATTTACCAATTAACATGTAAAAATTGTGCAAATGGACTTATGTTGGATTGACAACAAATCCATTGCACAATAAGAATGAATAATCATCGTAGTTCGTCCTAAAAAACAGGATGAAAAATTGGTTTCACAACACGCCATTAGGCCACCAACAAAATTTTGAACAATGTTTATCGCACTGACAGGTATTTGCAAAGTACCCGAAGATAGAAACAAAATTGAACTTAGAAAATTTAAGTAACAGGCCACATCAGTTAATATAAAAAAAATCAAATGTACCCTTTGGTCTGAATAAAAGATGGAAATGATCAATTGATTTTTATTATATAATAAAATCCCGCGAGATTAGGTATTTCCAGGATACAGTGGAAAAGTAGAGTGTTTAGTTTTTAAACCACACTTTTTGAGTTAAGAGTCGCGTTTTGTAAGGCCTTAATTAAAACGTTGCATGTTAAAACACAAAAGTGACGGGACCTTTTTTTGTCGTAAATTTAATTTTTAATAGCGAAGTGATTATATGGTCCTCTGATTTGAGCTACGACCCGTCTGGGTGCAAGCCGGTGCAGAGCATGGAAGATAAATCACTGGTCAGCTATCGTGTATCTTTGTTTGTAATAAATATAATAAAAAACTTAGCGATCTACAAAAATATTTTTAAGTTTGTTATAGGGGGGGTTTAATTTGGCTACACGATGTTTATCTGAGTCATGCCAGGAAATTTCACCATTTAGGGGGGTTCATGTTTACCTGGGGGTTGACTAAGACAATCAGCGGTGGTTCTAATTTATTCAGTAATTAAATCTGGTCATAGACCAAGAAAAACTCTCAGGGGAAGGAGTTTAATGTTTGACCGGGGTTAAGACAATCAGGGGGTTTAATTTACTGCAGGAGGTTATTTGGTTCATCGTACAAGAAAATTACCAGGGGGGTGGTTAATAGTTACCAGGTGAGGTTAAGACATCCAGGGTTTAGTTTACTCCATGATGATTAGCCGGTCCAAACAATGAAAATTCATGGTGGGTGGTTAATGTTCACGGGGGCCCGGTTCAGACTTTAAGGAGGTTTAAATTTTGACCGTCAGGCTTGCTATCCCTAGTCGAGGGAACAAGGATAATCCTTGTGGGAATAATGAACCGTGTGTATTAGAGAACATCGAGTGAGGGTTTTAAATTGTACGTCGAGAGTATAATCTGAGTCCATACAAGGAAATTCCCGGGGGATTAATGTTACCGGGAGCGGTTAGGAGACCACGGATGGGGTCTCTATTATCGGAGTGGTGTTGTGTGTGAGAGTCGTAAATACAATTCACTCCGTCCCCCTAATTTACTAATGTGACTTTCGCGTAATTTCCTCAGTCCAATTGCCTGAGGGAGTTTATGTAGTGCACGTTCTGGTTCTAAACGTAAGATAATATATATTAAATCCGAGAACGCGAGAAATTAAAGTTGAAACTAAATAATAAGTAGCAAAACATTTAAAAAACAGCCCAAAATGTGCAGTTGTTTTTAGAGTTGTTCAATAAACACGGATAAATATTTTACCATTGAAAGCGGAATTTTCAGGCTTACTAAAGGATTATAATGACAATAAGTTAGCAATAAGACAATCAAAAGATATTCACGTAAAAATTCCAAAAATATTTTGTCATTGTTTCCATCACGTAATTTACGGCCGAACCGATCCATGAAAGATGAGGGGCAGCAAGAACATTTACTGGACCCTTTTTTGGTAGACCCACATCAGAGATTTATAAATCCTGTATCCGAGTATGTATTTTCAGCTACAACAGAATTATTTCCGTTGCGTGATCTGGCTTCGGTATTCTAAAATTATCACAAGAAAATTACAACAAATTTGCACATAATGCGCGTTTTTTTTTTGGCGTATAAGTAATGGAACGATTGAGGGCCTAAAAGTTACTTAAAACCTTTTTTTTGTATATCACGTCCATTTCTCTAAATGCCCCCACTTTTATTTATAGTTTTAACCTCTCAACTAATAATTATGGGTCCGCTATGAGAACCTCCCCTAAATCTAAGTTTTCTCACAAGGAAATTTCTTACATAAATATTTGCACTTAAACCTGTTTTTTTTGGCCAAACCAAGTAGAGATAGGTCACAAAAAAGTCAGTTGAATGTTTTCAGTTGTAGATTGCGCCAAGTTGGCTAATTTGATTGTGTCAAGTAATTCACGTATTTATTGGAGCTACGACCGGAACTCGGTTCGGCGTGCCGCTAAATCCGGGCTTTCGAAAACATTATTGTTGTAGCGAAGAAATCCTCTGGATATATGTCAAATATTCGAAACAGTATTTGTCCGCTTAAATAAACCACGGAAGATAGGACAAAAAGTCCACTAAACCTTTTTTTAAAGTTTCACTTCATTCCTGACTAACGAATGTTATCTGTACAGATTCCGAGGCTAGCGTCCCCCCAATGAGTTTCGCCCGCTATCGGGCTTACAAAAAAAAAGCCCTGCAAGGGGTAATAAAAATCTGCGCGTTTTGTTTATGCCGAAATTTTGTGTTGAGGGGTATTTAAAGATAAAAAATTCCCTGGTTTATCGCAGACTTATTCTGTTTGGTTTATGACGGGCACAAAAGGTGGGCAAATTTGCAAGTTTTCTAGCACTTCTAGAAGTAGTTAATAGTTATAAATTGTTATACAAGTATATCAGGGGGGGTTTTTTATCAGTATAAAAACTGTTTAAATTCTATTGTATTCGAACAAACCTTCAAAAATTTTAAATAACAGTTTTAAAGAACCATACCAGGCTTTGAAAACTAAATGACATAGTCCAACAATAAAATGCCATTTTTACAGTTGTTTTACAATGTTGAGTGATGCACAAAACAATACTATATGGTAATTACAATACTGTTTTACCATGCCTAAAACAATATCAGCATAATAAATAATAAAATGCTCTAGTATCCATACATACATACATATATAACCAAATAATAATAATAATTATATAGATATAATTATAGATATATAAATATCAAATAAATAATATATAGAATGGGATATACTCGATAATATATAGATAATAAATCAATACATTATGTATATGTATATACTTTACATACGTAACTAAACAACCAACCAATAATTCAATATTGAATAGGATAATGACGCATAACAAACACAACAAACTATTGACTACTAAGAACAATAACAAGAACGAACTTAACACACAATAATAAATAGTAATAAATAACAATAAAAATTAAACTCCACAATTGCAATAACCTAAAAACAGAAAAATTTTAACCTAGATATAATAAACTAAACAAAAAAATAATAAGATGTACCCAAATTACAATCATAACCAAGTAAATAGTGTAAAATAATCGATTACTTCATTTAGTGGTTGGGACAAAATTACTGTATCCCATCGCACTTCACCAGGGCTTCCGACGTGGGTGTACTCTGAAAACTATTACACGTTAGATAACATCTTTGTACAACCCCCTGTTACAGATAATGACTAGACCAGGTTCACATGTGATGTGTAGTCCTGGAATCGTTTTTGGATGTGAGAAATCAAAATGGAAACTTACATGTGTGGTCGCCTACTATCATTACTCAAATTAGAATAAATCCATTGTTATTACATCTAGGGGCCCACAATATATCCTTGGGGAGAAACTACTTGCCCACATCCTATCCATCGGTTCCCTCCCCAGGACAAAAATCGGGGAGGTTTTTGTGTGGATGTCACTGGAAGCCCTTAAACTAGAAAATTAATAATATTTAAACTGTAATACATCTTTAAATGAAAGAGTATTTAAACCGATTGGCAATTAACTATAACATCAACTCTTGTTGTACAATAAAATTTGTACTCGATGATGAATAGTTGCATCTATTTACAGAATAATTAACCTCTGTATATTTCTTGGACATTATATATTCAAACTATTAAAAATCCGAACTGTATTGTAGTGTGCGCCCCATGAATACTCAAAAACCGTATTTAAAATTTCCTTACCTCAGATGCTTTATAAAGTTTATTAGAATATATATTTTTATGGAATTTCGAACTGCCATATTATAGCCTATACACATATGACAATAAATAGTGAGGTAAATATCATCACCACAGTGCTTATGACGTTTTAATTAAAGTCGGATAACTTGCTAAAGTTAAGGCCGTAAAAACTTTGAAGAGAGTCATTGGGATGAGATAATTAACATTATCTTTGGGCGTACCATATTTTTAGCAGCTTCTTCTTATTGGAAAAACTAAATCGTTTAATTTAATAGAACAGATCCACTCCAATCTAAATGACACATATTTATTATTATTTTTGCAGGCCTTTTCGTGTCTCTAATGAACACATACGTCAGACGACCCCCACCATTTCAATATTTGTTTCAATAAATTAAGTCATTATCTTGGTCTGTTATAAAGTCACACTAACGGTAAAGATAGAATGCCTGGTTAACTTTGTTTGGAACCCCTAGGGTATTACGCTACTGTATGTTTTATTAAAACACAAAGCAATGAAATTTATGTTGCAATGCACATTTTTTATTAGTTTATATTTATAACGCAATGAAACGTGAATAATAAGATTTTTAGGATGATAACCGTGAATCGCCACCTAAAGAACGAATTAATAGCTAAGCTATATCCAGGCTGCGAGAAGCGAATTACACATGTGGTACACCGGGGTTAGTTTAGTACTCATGATCAGAGACTATTATCTAACAGTTTGTGCTGTGATTGTTACCAACCATACTAAACCAGGTTGTATTGGCTTTAGTTGCTAGCGAGACCTATCACTAAAGTGACTAAACTAAATTTGTATTTATGCTAGTCGGGGCCAAAGCTCACCCCGGATGCCTCGAGAATGGAAAAAGGTATAGTCCTACTATAAATATTTTACTTAATTCGTTTCTAAAAAGGACAGCACCAAGTTTTAATTATTTGTGGCTATGTCACTAAATAAAAGTTTTAACGAAGGTCTTTACATTAGTCTTCTTGGGAGCAATGATAGCTACGTGAAAATTTTAAAATTAACTAATTTTTTACTAAATTAGTGAGAAAAAATAATATGATATTTTAAAAACTTTACATAGTTAAACGTGTTGTAAACATAACTTTCCCGTAAAAACATACAGCATGAATTACTTCGTGATTTCGTGTATATGGTTTTGTTTTATGATGCTACGAAATCCCTAACTTTATTTTGAATGACATCTCAAGACTGAAGTTATTACACCTAAGGCGATAGTCCTGTCTGTCTGCTTGGAAATGGATCTGCTTGTCCTGGGTATGTTAATTAGAAAACTAAGTGAATTTTGGACTTGGAAAGTTTTCATCTAACTTAATTAACCACATAGTCAAACGTTCATGATAGATAAGACGTTGAAAATTTGACTGAGAGTTTACATCTAGCCTACAAGAAGGATCCCATTCAAGAAACGATCCTTATCCCTTTTACACTTTCCATCTTACCATAAATCTTAATTTTTACATAGAAGAAGTCTGCAAATCCAACTAGCCGAGTTGTCAACCGAAATACCTATTACCTAGTTGGTGGACCAATTGTATCTTTTTTGGTCTACTTCTTGACCACAATAGTTTTCTCTTATGTATTCTGATTTTCTCTGCCTAAGCACAGGAAATTAATAGAAAATTTAAATATAGCTAATAACTTGAAATTAGTATGCTATTTAAACGAAACTGTTTTCGGGGACATTATGGTCTTAGCGTACAACCTAACTTCTAATATAAGAAGATTTACATTACCACTAAACTGCCGTGGTGCCTCGGCCTATTGGTTCCTTCGAGAGTTAAAGGTGTTAGGGATTTTAAATACGTTCTATTTCTACATTGTTTAACGTTTCTGTGTTTCTGTCTTCACAACTTGACATGAACAACTCCACACGTCTGTTTCTGTGTAACATGAAGTTTGTGTGTAAAATTTGATGGTTTTGAATATTATAAATACGGCTTTAAAGTGGTATAAAACAGCTGTGAATTCAAACATATTTTAAACTCACACGTCTTCGTTGTATTTAAATCCAGATAACTTAAATAAACTTTATATACGGATTGATTAGCCATCAAGTTAACAATATATTTTCTCAGTAGTGTAACTCGAATATTTAAGATTAGATCATATTCTCCACAAAACTTCAATAGAAAAGTGGTAAAACAAGCACTGGGACCCTCGTGGTTGGGAAGATTGTTGAGATAAAAAGACTGAAATATATCTTCGTATGTTTTAAGAGTCAATTTTTAATATTAGAAACTCAAAATCCAATTAAAAAATATAACATAGGTAAAATAAAATGTAAACTATTTCCAGTTATAAGGGAAAGCCCCAGCAGCGCTCTAGAACGAGACACATATGGTGTTATACACATATTGTGTTTAGTCAGGCAATATTGTAACCGCAACTTAGTTAAACGTATTTTTTTATACCGTAATAAGGCTCTTGTAAAATCGGACCATATTTTGTGGATTTAGCGCGTAAAAAAAATCGGACTAAATTATAATATTCTAATGACTACCATCATTGCAACAATCACGATGCGGAGTATTCCTCATACTATGATCAGGAAACAACTAGGCACTTGTAACATATTTTACTATTTAAATAAAATTATCTAGTTACGTCATTTAAAGATTCTTTTCTAAAAAATAAAATTTTATGATATTTAATAAGATCTCCACCACTTAGTAAACGATATCAAAATAGCTAATATATTTCCTTTTAAAGGACTGTGATGGTGGAACTTTTCTGAGATTATCTTGAAAGACTATACATTTCCATACCCAATTAATTCAATTCAAATATTAAACCCTGACTTTGAATATGGTTTTATAAAAATAATCTATACCGTAAAATAGTTAGTGGAAAGTCATTATTGGTATATGCTGAGCGAAAGTATGAATGCCTATATATTTTCCTACGGGGAGTAATATTACTAATAAGTCAAGACAGCGAGACTGGTCATGAGGGGTGGCGGCTATTGCCCTCTAGACCATGACGTTTATTAATTAAACAAGAGATATGCTACTTTCATATCGAACCAGTCCCAATATAATACTCATTTCACGCTTTTTAAGTTTATAATGTAGAAAGGGTCCTTTTTACTCATCTTTTGTTTATACAATGAGTGTACTTTAATAACTCCTGTCATAACATAGGGGCCTGTTTTAGTAGGAAAATTCTACATTGACATTACTTTACAGAATACACAAGAGCCTACCAGTGCAGTCTTTCTTTCTAAGCTCTGAAACTGAAGAAAACCAGAGGTTGGAGCTCAAATTCCAGCAAAAAAGTCCGAGCTAAAATTAAATTTTGAACAAGAAAGAGATTCCTGTTACTTGTTGTCCGATCTCTAACGTTTAAGTTACCAAAAACGCCCTCAAACCCCACAAAAGTTTGGTTAAAAAATCCGGAATAATTAAACCGAGAAAACAATACTATGGTTCTACTTTTCACTCCCTTACACAAACCCTTGATCTCGGACTTTTACATACTTACAAACCCTTTCTTGTCCCTCCAAATTTTTCTAAGACAATCACTTAAACTGTCTCAATTGTCTTTGAATTCCATTGATTATTTTTATATATCGCACATCAATTTAGGCTAAGCGTTAAGCGATAAGCAAACATGAACGAATACATAACGATTCCCAAGCAAACGGATTCAGCTGTGACACACGAAATTTGGAAACCTCATTTGGACTTAACCTAAATTATCAAATCCCTCTAATTCCTGAATTTTGGGAGCGAACTTAATTTTGTGGGATACTGGCCGTAGCCCCCAGCCGAGCCGAAGGTGAGTTTTTTATATATAATACATAAATGGGCTATATGTTTTCTTCCATAATTACTGGATAGTGAAGAATTTTGTGATTTTGCTCAGGGTATTTGGACTAATCCCTTCCCCTTAAAAAGTTAATAACATCACGTCAGCAGTCGCACTGCTTTGATTAAGTGTGGCTTGGCCGACATTTCAAAAATGTAACTCTTAAGTGTGGGTTCACTTTGCTGGTGAGTGTCGGTGCTCGTTTTGGAGGTTAAACACACATGTCCTGTAGCCTTTATCTTTCCTTAAGATTTAAGTGATTATAATGCACCTAAAGTGAGGGTATAAATACCCCCTCTATAGAAATAATAAAACTCCATTGTTAACTTTTATAAATATAAATTTCGAAATCAGGATCTGCGTGGAATCTCTCAATTGCTTCCATTTGGGCTGGGACGATTGTCGCTTCGCAATGGACGATGAATGGACATTCTGTGGGATAGAAACTGGAACATTAGCTGACTTTTTATAATCTGTTTTTAATAAGTAATACATGGTTTTTTTTTGCAAGCAATTTTTTAATCGAAAATTACATACATTTTATTACTAAATGAATGTTATAATGTGATGTAGGGCTAATTGTAATGAGCAGGAATATTTAAAAACTTTGCAAGCAACCCACAGCTCATCGAATCATCTAACACGACACACAGGTGGGAATTATCCATACCTTTTTTAATAGCACTATTTCGGTTATGCATTCATATTCATTGGTTGATGTATCCTATAACCTAAACATCGTTGATTTGTTCCTAATAAAGTAGTTTTTATCTTCAAATTACAAACAAGAAATCCAATTACTTCTTGGTCCTTACAGAGAAGACTCTATATAGAGATAAACTCGGTAGCAACATAACAATAACGACAGAGCTCGTCGACACGTAAATGTGGACAAGCGAAAGGAAAGAGTATCTAATGGAGCGTAGGTCATTTGTTGTCGTACCATTTTTCAACCCTCGTAAATCTCATGTTAATTCGAGCTTCCAGTGAAGTCTTCTTCAATTATGTCACTCAATTTATTGTTTCCATTGTAGTACTTTGATTTCAAACTATTGACAGCTATTCCCTGAGTTCTGAATAGAATGTAATTATTTGTGTACATTTCTTTTTTATGATGAAAGTGAATTGTGAAAGAAAACTGGATATTTTGCTCAACATTTAATTCCATTCTTTTTAATGGCAACTAAATTTCACTCTTTTTTAGTGAAAAAAAAAAACAGTAAAAATACTTTTCGAGATCCGCAACCTGATCTCTTCCTCAAGTTTGAGTAACAAAATCTACACACGTAACTCCAATTATAGGCCATTAAAAATAAAATCATTGAATATAAAAACTACCTGGGCTCCATGTTTCAAAGCGGCGTCACTTTTAACGAAATAGACGAGCACATAAACCTCTCCTCGGCTTCGCTTCCCAAATTTTCTGTGCATACTCAATCTTTGTATTTGATACAATAAGCTCTCACGATTTTAGTATTGCTTGAATTTAATTTTCAATATAGAGGGAAAACCCAAAAGCCGAGGTTTCATTAGTTTTATTATGTAAGATCACTTTTTATTTAACACCAGGGTCTTATGATATTTTTAAAACGGAATTCTAGTCATATTTCATTATAATTAGTCATCAGGTACCCATTTGCAAATGTGTTATGATTAAATAGCACTAAGGTTGTAGCACATAATACTGCGAGTGAGTTTAGTTCCTTATTTTAGGTTTTTATAGGTTCTAGGTCAAATTAATTATATTTATAAACGAGAGGATTGAAATTTTACGCAAGGAAAAATTTTTTTCCC
>NW_025777996.1:0-41086 GCF_021130785.1 Homalodisca vitripennis
TAAAGTTTATGGGGTTTTGAACTTTGTTAATACTTTTTAAAGTAAAGCAATCATCGAATGTTTTATTATGCTCCATTGCATGGACCGAAGTAGGATTGGATTTAATTTCGAGGTTTGTATCGCTGCGACTTTTTGTTAATTCTAATGTGCAATGGAGTTACGGTCTGACCAATGTCGTCTTTCGGACAGTCTTTACATGACAATTGGTTAAATTAAATTGCTGGATTCACAAGCAATATATATATATGTGTGTGTGTGTGGTGTGTGTGTGTGTGTGTGTGTGTGTGTGTGTGTGTGTGTGTGTGTGTGCGTGTGTGTGTGTGTGTGTGTGTGTGTGTGTGTGTGTGTGTGTGCGCGCGCGCTAAGTTTATACTAAGTTGTATAATTTGTTGCGGAATAATTAAAGTTAATGATGGTTTAGAGACAGGCACTAATGAGAATCTTAATAAATAGTGGTTTTTGTACTAAATATATACTAAAAGATAATCTTAAACTAAAATTTACTATAAGACATTACTATACAGTGCCATATATGTACCTCAACTTACAATTAACATGTAACTATAAAGTTGCAATATTTTTATGTGTATAAATATTTATAAGAAATGTATTGGAGGTAAATTATTTCAAACTATTTGAACAATTGAAGGAATTATTGAACTAAAACCTTATCAATAGTCCTTTACTAATTGCGCATGACTAACTAATAGGTTAACTCGATAAATTAAGAAAATGGTTTATAACACTTATAGTTTTTATTTTTATTTGTAGTAGTATGTAAATGTAACCAAGTTTTGAAATTTCTATAAATAATGAAGTCACAAAATTCCTTCGGTTTAATACCATCTTATCAAAAATGTTACTGCTGGATGGATATTCATACAATTGTTTCAGTTGCTGTAATCTAAACAATTTCTTATTTGGAAGGCTGAACTTAATTAGTCTTTCTATTTATGCTAAGTTAAATAGATTAAAATTTTAGTTACCACTGTTTGATGGTATGTGATAAATACGAGTATGTTCTTAGACTCATGTTACCACAAAACGAATATCATGTTTACCTGCTGTGTATAATAACAGTGTAGACATAGGCGAATTTTATATTTTTTCTTAATTTATTCTTAAATCATTCATAATATGTCTCAAAGTTTGTGTAAATTTTTGTTGTCTCATAACTTTTATGCAGTCCCTATAGCCAATTCTATAATTTTTGGAATTTCTAACGTTCTTGTACTAAATATATCGTAATTAATTAGAAGAGAACCGTCTGTAAGAGGGCTTTATTTTAAAAACACAGGATTTTACGTAATTCTCACAGCAAATCTTTGTGGCCCATTTGGTGTGGGACTACTGGTCATTGTTGTTGGTTAGATTCTTCTAATAAAATGAAACATAATGTTGCCAACGCCTTGTATCAATTCATTTTTAAGTTTTGTTTGCAGTATTTCCCATTATGGAGCTTATTTTTCACCATTAAACTGAAATAAAAAAGCATGATTATGATAAACAATTTTGCTATTGTTAGAATATCTATTTAAATGACTTTATTACAATAATTGTAAGCGTAATAAAACAAATTTAGTGATTACGAGCACACTAAATTATAAGGCATGATTTTTTTTATTCTAGCTACGAATGTTTATCATAATTAAATATGTTAAATGAGAAATAACACATTTCCAGTTAGTTAGATTGCAACGCAAAAGATCAAGTGGCTTGATTGCTACAAGGGCTTTCATTAAGGTTTGACACCAGTATAATTCAGATGATTCTATAGTCCTAGCCAATATATCTACGAATAAAAAAATTTCAAACAAACTAGGAGTTAAGAAACATTTATAATAATTATATATTACTTTTATTAATTAGTGAGTGCAGTATGTAATGTAAAATGGCATAATTAAAAGCGCCTTAGCGCTAAACGCCCTATTAAGATAGGGCGTTTGTTTTAAAGCGGAGATTATTCAAAAATGTTGGGTACATTTATTTTCAAATCGACTCTATATTTTAATTTATTGTTTCTATTTCAGTCTTCTAATACCTTGTTACTAAAAATGTTCAATAAATTAAACTGTTAATTTAAACATAATAATTTTGACTATGGCTCAGGGAGAGTAGGAAATAAAATACCCGTATTACTCGCCATATGGGTCCAGTAAAGTTGCAGATCGCTGTTTCTGTATGTAAAAATTAAGATGATTTCCATACAAGCTAAAACTACAAAACCACTTCTTGCAGAAACTGTCCAATCAATTAATATCTCTTACTGAGGTTAAACCCAATTCAATTTACCTGCTACAATTGTACTCTGGAATTGTCTTTTACAATTTATATGAATAAATTATTTTTTTACCCTAAATCTGAAATACTGTTATCAT
Organism: Homalodisca vitripennis; assembly: GCF_021130785.1. Lineage (NCBI taxonomy): Eukaryota > Metazoa > Arthropoda > Insecta > Hemiptera > Cicadellidae > Homalodisca > Homalodisca vitripennis. The sequence goes on from NW_025777996.1 coordinate 2,379, forward strand.
ACTATTGGTTGCAGAGAACAACTACGAGGTTAATATAATATTGTAAGTGTGGTTTAATTAAATAGGGAAATCATATACTAAATAAAACAAACACAAAAATGTTGGATTATTTCGGGTTGAAATCTTTCTTAGTAATATAGAATAAAAAAATACTATTTAATAAATACCAGATATTGGTGTATAATATATTAATCATTGTTTGTTATTTAATAAATTTTTATAACTTGACAATGCAATTCACGTCAGTATTATCTTAACACTTTTCATACTTTTTCACAAATGGTTTGTACTGCATTACTTTAAATTAGGTCATTTTGTAAAATATGTACGGAAATCAATCTAAGAAATTATGAAATTACCAGAAATACTACCTTGTTAAATTTATTTCAATTTCCACATTTGAATGAATTTGATATTTAATTTCACATATATCAACACACAAATTTAAGTTTGGTCCTTATAAATAAGCGTTTTTTTCATGTTTAAAATACATATGAAACAGATTTATTTCAAATATATATTCCGAAGTCTAAAGCTCTGCGGACCACAGATTGTAACAGAATAAACACAATTTCCATCTACAGGTATTCGTAACAATCATCTCTTAACTTTGATTATTTGGATATATTCATTTTCTGAAGTTGTGTTGTTTCCATCATTATTCAAGGTTATCTAAGAATCTCTTACTTTGAATATTGCAGACTTGAAACAATAATTAGCATAAATTAAACTCGCTTTTTGTGTTGGTCTGTTTGTGCATCGATACTTTCTAAACTATTCAACGAATTTTAATAAGGTTTTCACCGTTGGCTTCGTTATAAATTAGGATAGGTTTCCTATATATCAACATTAAATGGTAAAAAGTAGAAACAAGTTTGTATAAAGCGAAAATCCATATTCATTTCACAATTCTGGAAAATGGTTATAATATTTACGACTCATTATCCTAAGATTCCTGACCCTAAACATCTGATGAGACTTTAGCTAAATTCTCCAAATTTTCAAAAATATTTGTTTTAAATTACAATTTAATAAAAGTATTAAATAATTCTTCAGTGGTTGATTAGTACAGTTATGCAAATTTCAAAAGCGAAATTTAATGTCAGATTTTTATTTTTATTGATTCTGTGACGAATAAACCATCTAATATATTAAAAATAATATTGTCCTAAAACCCACCTGAGGAACAAAGCAAATGTTTTGCGCATAAGGTTATCGAAACAGGTGGTGTCCGTTGACAATTGTACTACAGTTAAAAACCAAAGGTATGGTACACTTTTCTTTTATATACAGCATAAATAGCATATACCTGTAAGCTATGGAAATAGCAGCAATTTGATTAAAATACTCTTCTTAAACTTACGTACCTGTAAGCTTATATTTTCTGGATCGGGGTAAAAATCAATACTACTTATAATATACCAGAATCATCTCATAACTCAAATAAATGCTTATATATACATATATATATATATAAAAGTTTGCTTTTTTGTCCCGGTAAATCAAATATGTAACTTACTTAAGACTGAAACGTTACTGCGGTCCATAAGAGTCAGATACGACCGATTAAATTCACTTCCGCTCTAATTTATTTACGGTTCCACAGTTGAGTATATAATATGGACCGCAGTAACTTTTCAGTCGTAAGTAAGTTACATATTTTATTTATCGGACCAAAAAAACTCGTTCACTATTGCACTAGAAATATCTTTGATAGAAATTATATTTTAAAAAAGAGCCGAAAGTAGACAATTTTAGGAATAAGTTGGGTTTTGTTGATATACATCTTTTTGATCGATGCGCAAGTCAAACTCAACTATACTATACCTTAGATAAAAAATTAATCTAATCAGACATCTTTGAAACTTTATGACTAAGTTAATTTTTCGAGAATCATATATATATATATATATATATATTTATTCATACATCCAAACCAAAAATAGAACCAATCATAATTTCATTTACGTTTTGAATCAATCAACTATGGATACTGATATATGAACCTGATTTGTCTACTTATGTTTAAAAAAGTTTTAGCACTCCATCATACTAAATTATATTACTAAGAAAGCTATGGAGTCCGATTTTGAAAAACGCGTACGAAAGCGCGTGTAACTTTTAAATAAATAATGGACTGGAAAAAAATTGTATGGTTTTTTACAAAAATCACAAAGACTGTGACTAATATCTTATGCAACCTGTACATAGTATTATTTTAATGAATTTATTATAGATAGTTTGAAAGATGCGTTCCAGTTTTAAAGAAATTTTGATAAAATATCTGACATGCAAAGTGAGCGTACACGCTCGTGCACAAGCAAATATAAAAGTTTTAACAAAGCACTTCACACAAGTTTTAGATGCTTATATCGGTGACATCTCACCTTTATAAACTTGGAAATTGTTACCATGGCAACCACAGTAGATCATTTCTTTAAGGAAAATCACTGCGAACTAACATAGCTAAAAACGTATGATATGTAAATAAACGTTTATATTACTTCTTTATATGTGCAAGTAATAATGTTATAAAACATAGTTGTGTGTACTAGCTTGTTATATACGTGATATGTAATAATGCACTATATTTAATTCCACTCTCTCAGACTTCTTACAATAAAATTAAAAACATTATCAGTTTTCTATTCAATTTATTATTTGGTGACATCACACTCTAAGAAATTGATTACTGCCCCTCGTGTTCACTTTCTCAAACATATAAATCATTTATTATTTTGGAAGTAAAATAATGTAGCTATTTAGCCAATTTTTAGATTTTTATTTATAAATATTGTAAGATTGGACATAAATATGAAAACACAATGTTTGCTTTGTTTTAGAACTCGCTCAGTAAGGTAAATGTTATAAAGCCATATACAAATCAACTATTCAAAAAGAAACGTGGCCTCTGTTGTATAAAATTTACTTCCAGCAATTTGAAACACCAGCGTGCTTAAATTATGCAAAGCCTGTTGAGTTTTGATTTCTATACTCGAGAGGTTAGGAAAATGTCATTTCGGTCTGCCAGCCTGTCTCGAGAACGAACTGACCCATAGACTTGAAATTTGGTAAGAAGCTTTATTTATATATAAGCTAGATCAACGATTACAATACTTCATGTTACTCCATAAAATTTGGCTAAACCTAACGGCGAGCATTAGCAAATATTTAGTACTGTTCATATGCGTAACCGTTATGACAACGAGTAAATCACAACAAAAATTCATTTTTTAACAATCCGATTACCATTATATGGCATTTAAAAATTGGCAAGGTAAAACCTACAGACAAATGAAATGAGCAATGGACTTAAAATGTCCATGCAACTTTAGGGAATCCTGCTAAACGATAAGTGGTAAGGTATACATTGCTTTAGTTACATAGTATTGTATACTAATACTACTACCGAGTAGTACATAGTATTTTTACAGTATTTTATACAATTGGAATGTTATTATTGTATATAAACCCTTAAGTTAATAGTATAATTTTGCTATGGAATATGGGTATTGAGAAATATTTTTGTTGACATTTAAGAAATTTAGATCACAAAAGAGAGCAGAGCGTTAACAGAAAATTGGCTTCAAATCCCATCATCGGTCAGCTTTTGAAGGGGCGAGGTGCTTTCTGTCGGATAACGACGTGCTTTATACTCAAAGATATAGTTGGTTGTAAAAGGTCAGTAAAGCTAATATATTTCAGGATAAATATCTCCTTGCGACGGTATATAAAACATAATATAAATCAAACTGTATATTATGAAAAATGACTTGCATAATCCACGGTTTTTAATGTTACAATGTATATCACAAATACAGTTAAGACACACACACACACACACACACACACACACACACACACACACACACACACACATATATATATATATATATATATATATATATTTGTTTATATATATAAACGCAATTTTAATTAATTGTACATATTAAAAACATGATAAATATAATGTGAGAATTAAACTAATACAGGGATCCTCCTAAACGTAGTTTAGTTTTTTAACCTAGAGTTGTGTGTCCTGAATAAATTTACTTTGGGAAATTTCGTTGGGTTTTATTACATCACTCATACATGTCATAAAAGCGAAGATTAGTTTCATACATCGTACCGTTGATACATAGACGTTGTAGTATAATAATATAAAATTCTCTCGTGTGTAAATGTATTGTAACTAAATTACAAATACAGTAGATATCTGATATACAATTAATTTAAAAGAATACTATATAAATGATGAAGATGGAGATTGTATCGGGCTTTTCTTAATTCAGTCACTGCATTGGAAACACGCCAAATCATTACATTTGTAATGTGTCCGAAGAAGAAAGTCTTGCTATCGAAAGTCCTCACATAATTAAAAGTTATTATTACTTCTTGGTGAGTTTCAATTTAATTTAGTTTTCCTATAGAATATTTAATTATACTAAATTTGTCATGTATACTAATTAAAGTGATATTTGCATAGAAAAGTGTATACAAACATGACTAACACCTTTTATCCCTTTCTATTGTTAATATATAAGTCAACAATTGACTCTCTCAGAGTTCATAGTTTAGCAAAACGAACTTTGGAGCCAATTTTAAATTTATCATATAAGTAAAAGAACGCTCAAAATTTGGTAGGCAGTAACTCCAAAATGCATAAGCAAAAAGCACGTTTTTTGAACTCTTTATTTTGCTTAAGCCCAATTTAAAAGCGAAACACCACCACTAACTTTGTGCTATAACTATTTAGATCAAATTAATGTTCTAATAAATATCGCAACAATACCTTCGACTAACAATCTTGATATAAATCACGTAGTAAGTAACCACTTGTTACATAAGAAGGCTTTGCAGAGGTTGCGTGCAAATTTTTAAGTTTTGTAATTAGCTAATTTTATTCTAGAGATAAACAGGCAGGCAATTATTCAGAAAAATATTTTTATACCCAAGACAGACCAAAGAAAGTTGTGTCAGCCAACTGAGTGATAGGCTTTAAGTCTTTCAAACAAACTCAATGTTTGGACATACGAAATAATATAACTTATTCTTGTATATGTAGAATTGAATTTTTATGAATAATATTACGTCAGCAGCTGAAATATTTCTTAAGATATCTTATCATTATACATGAAAATTTGTTTCGTTGAGTTAGGTTTCATAACAGTTTTTAACTATATGTATTATAACTATCCAGCTATTGTAAAGTAATTTAAATAATAATAAAAGTTCCGGTGAGGTAGAGAGGGTATCACAACATAACAGTGCTCTGAAATAAAATCTTGTCACTTACTTTTCACATTGACCTCCACACTAGTATTTATTAATTAATACTGTATGAATAAGCTACATGAGCTAATATGTCAAATTTTTAAATATTATATGCTTATTATCAGCTTGTTAACAAATTTATTTATTCTGCCAAATTTTTTGTTGCCATCACGGTTATTCATAAGACGGATATAAAGATATTCGCTAGTGCTCAGTCAAACTCCATGGCGTCAAAATCATCGACCTCAGTTTTGGTTATATATAAATGAAGCTTTATGCAAACTAATAGTCAGCTAGCTAGTTTTAGAGATATCGTGGGGACAGACACGTACAGACGGAGAGAAAATTAATATTTCCAGAACCTGGAATGATAGCCTTTGCTGACGCTCTGCTAAAAAGTGAAAATTTATTAAAGGTTTTGATAGCTGTAATAAAAATATCTTAAGTAAAAATATACATTCAGATGAAACTTGGTGGCCATTTCAAGGCTTATTTTTAGAATCTATGTAATCAAAGTTTAAAACTTCTACAAATATTGAAGAGCAGAGCAAACTTTAATAGTTGAAGTTAATTACAGTTTTCTTGTTCTTTTACTCTTCAGCTACGAAATTAACTGAGCTGGTCTATTTAATATTAAGTTGCTGTCTTTTCATTTTAATGTTGTTACTTATATCTATCTATATGGGTAAAACACTACAAAGTACATATCTGCATACACCCACAGACTCACATATACATATTTGATTAAAACTTGTCATTATAGGTTTAACTTATAATAACCACAAACATGGTTTATTATAAGTTACCACTACTATTCTTTAAATAAATCTGTAAGACTTGCTATTTTAAAACAATTAAAATTATTACGTTGTTAATTACAATTTTAAAAACGTCTAAATATATCAGACCAATATTTTTTGGGGTTGGGTACGATAAGCGGACCCGGTTTATTATATATAAATTAACAAACGATATTAATTAATCATAACCATCGATAAAACCAATCTATACTGATTAATTATTTTGAAAAATTAACTTAATCTATATCAGCTATAACAGCTCTAAACACGTTCAAATAATACACGTAGTCGTGTTGTTATTATTATTATTATTATTATTATTATATACGATTACGTGTATATATAACAAGAATAATTATTACTATACATATAGTAATAATATAAAATTAAGTGTGTAAAATTATAAACAATTCAATAATTATGAGATAAAATATACGAATTGTGGCTCTTAACTATTTATGGGTTTTCCTGTATGATCAGTCTTGTTCTGGTTCGTTTATTATTTATGTAATTTCTTAATTATTTATGAGTTTCCTATATTCCTATATACTCATATTTTAATTTAAAACATACTCTTGTTATTTAGGACTATAGATACTGTTATATTAATTGATAATATAGGATTCGAGATGCGAATATTAGGTATCGATGATTATATTCTTCGATATAAAAACCCGGGTCCGCTTATAGTACCCTACTCATTATTAAAAATTTTTATTATATTGAAAATTTTAGTATGGCTTCCCAACTGATTGTTGTTGAGATAGTGTATTAACCACTTATTGAGTGAATATTAATCAACTTAATAAGATCAGGCGTCAATAAAAAGAACTTATAACACTGGCGTTGGATGAAAATATAGAAAATATTTTTTTTTAATACAAGCTATTTCTATACTTATAATATAAGTATAAAGGCGAAAACAGCAGTGAGTCATATTTACAAAAACAGCAGACGTGCCAAATTTAGTGGCTGAGAATTCGAAGAACACCCATACTTCCCGCTATCTTGGAACCTAAACACTTCAGTGACCTCAGTATAATCCTAATTTCTTTCATTTTTTGGACTGGTCTGAAGTACGCCAATTATAGTGACTACAGTAGTTTTAGACGAAGATCTTCGGAGAAGGATAACTTACATTTTACCAACTCTTTTATAAAACGAAGTCACTTTATCATGAATTATATCAAGTTGGAATCGTATTTCGTTATGTCAGACATTCCAGATTGTATCAACTTATACGTGCTAGTCACGTTGGTCAAAGGTGCTCTATAATAATAATGGTCACATTTAACGCCAATAAATAGCCCTCCCTGGACAATGGATAAGGATTAGTTGTTCGACACTAATCTTACATTGACCAATCATGCGATACATACAACGCCGCGTCAGTGAGAGTTGTATGCGCTGCGGACGTAGTGAACTACCGAGATGATCAGACACTCAGGGATCACTGCCTGAACAGTTGCGTTTGATTTGAATGATCAAATACGAGTTTATATATTTCTTAAATTGCGAGGACAAAATGAAAGCGCCATATTTTTAAGTACAAACTATAAATAATTTAAATTATTAAATTGGTGGTCAAAACAAAAAATTAGCATCACACTTAATGTACGTTAAATTTCTTCTGGATTTGTACTTTTCCCTCTGTAATAAATAATGAATACACTGAGAAAAACTCAACTTCGTCCATCTCTCATTTTAACAAAATGTTGTTTCTGCTGCTATTTCTACTTAAAGACAGTTATAATAGTCCACTTTCTTGTACTAAAGATTACGATAATATTGGAGCTATGAAGTGAAGTAATGATTCTAGGCGCCTGTTGTATATTTTCAGCTCGAAGCTCACTACCGTACAATACAAACATGGAATATTAAATCCCAGCCCACGCTCTACACCAGTATCATTCATACACAGTATGTCCAATTTTTTGAGAGCTTTAATATTTAAGGATTTATCTCTAAAAACTGTTGATTAATAACCTGTGCCTCACAACTTTTACTGTGAACATACATATCTGTTTGTTATTTACAGAAAGTATTATTTAAATGTTTTTACATTCACATTTTTACATGCAGTTCCAGTGTAATAAATTAATATTATTGTTGCAAATTTGTGTAAATTGATCTAAATGGATTGGAAGAAAATTTCATAAATATTTCCATAAATGCTTTCCAATTATAAAGATAGGAATGAAATATAAGTGGGGCACAATTGATCTTATTCATTGGTATATTATACTACATTGAAAAGAAATGACCAAATAACAATGAAATATATAAGTAACAGTCAACAAAAAAAAACGTTTAAATTGCTGCTAACATTTTACTTTTACTTTTGTGGCCTTTAGAACAAGGTCTAGGAGATGCAATACATACGAGTATTATAGTTCACAACATACAGGTACATCGTGAAAATCTTTAATTTTTTCAGATTAAATTATAAATACGAACTGGTATATTTTGGTACAGTTAATATTATATGATGTAAATATAACATGTGATGCAAATATAACACCAAAAATCTCTATGGGATAATTTAGTTTCGGGATAAAAGTTGAATATAAAATAAAAAGTAAGGAAAATGAGAGAATGTAGAAACTGTAACCAATCTTATTATTTATAAAAAAACGTCTATAAAACCTAAAAGGTTTTTCACCTAGTGGTTCCTCTTCATGTAAACAGATTCTTAAGGTAATATTTATGTTTCCAATATTGGCATCTTCAAACACGGAAATATATATTCAGAAAACCACTGCAAAAACTAGCGTAGGAGTTTTATTGGGTCTCTAGTAACAAAACAGAATTTTACTTTTTAGTATTACTTTGAGTTTGGTTTTTTATTAGTCTTAAGTCAAATTTAGTATTCAATTAATAAGCCAAAGTATTTCAAGACCTAAATCCTTGAACTTCTTAATACAGAATAATTATTGAACTAGCCTAAAGAAATAAAATATTTAAAATTAGTAATTTTTTTAATAATTGAATTAATTTTACAAATTAACAGTTGTTAAAATAGAACCAAAAAAGTTAAATAATTTATTTTAATACATTAAAATAAGGCCCAAAAAATTATTTGAATTTAATATACGTAACATAAAATTTAGTATATAAAAATAAATGATAAAATTTTAGTGATAATTTAATACATCAGCTAACCATTCATCACGCCTGACGTTTATCCCAACAATTAAATTTGGTATATAAAGAATAACAAGTCAGTGAATACAAAAAGCCAAATGAAGCAAATGACGTTTTTAAAATAAAACCAACTATTTTATGAACAATATAATATATTATATGAAGATGTATTGCACATCCGACCGGACTATACATTCCAACGTACCGGAAAAGCCAGCAGTAAAACCATGCCATTTGATGGGACGCCATTGTGTTATCATGGTTTATGCTATGAGAACTTGCTAAAAGATATTGGGCTTAGGAGATAATAAATTCTAAAATACGTGATATATAAATATTACAGTATCAGTTCGTTGTGTTGAACAAATCAACATGCAAATTATTAAATACATAAATGTAGTCTCTGCAAATTAGTTTTTCCAGACGAGCTATTTAGATATTTAGAACTTTGTTTATGTTTGGTGTGTTGATATTTAAGAGTGTAACACACAAAGTGAAAGGTAATGGGATGTATAAAATAATTTAACTAGTTGACAAAAATGTAATTATATTGATTATACTTAGTTAAGGTTAATCGTATTGAAATAAAAAAGCTGTCCTCTATAATTATAAACTAATGTTATAATTTTAATCTCTGATTATATGCTCTGATACACATCGTTGAATGCTGCGTTCATCGTACGTTGCTGTTATAAGAAAATAATTAGTAAATGAAGCATACTTTTTATTAAATGTAACTTTAATTTTAACTTGTAATTTTTTTAATGGTTAGTATATTCATGAATTCCAGTTCTGAAATAAATTGACTTAAAAAAAGAAAGTTAAGGTTCAATAGATTTATTTGATGTATTTCACTAGAAATTAATTCACCTTAAAGAATTAAAACGTTAGTAGCGGCACATTTATAGTGTCAAGATTTGCATTGAAATTGCTCTCTAAATATTATCACACTATTAAATGTATAAACTTCTTGTCTGAGAACAGATGTTGAGTAAGTCGTTAACTTCACTACCATTGTACCTTACTGACTCATAATCTTTATTTAAGCTGCAAGTAGACAAGTTTGGATTCCCTTTTGTATAATGTTTTCGTCCAAAATAGAAAGAATATAGTAGAATGATATTTATTATTTCAGATTTAATAATTGTAACTTATGATAGTCTTATCAAGCTATTTGCAATATAGAATATAACTAATACAACAAATTATCCTACATTTTTCAACCTTAGAACCCATGGCAAATGAAAAAATTGATTTCTCCGGGGTTGCATGACGGAAGACCTCATGCTAAATAAACGGAAATTTTGATTAAATTTGAATTTGAATACATACTTGTCAGCATTCAACTTCAATGCTTCTACAACTTGATTAATCGTAAAATATTACAATTTTAGTAGAGTTTGACTATTTCAAAATAACTAATCTAAAAGAATATAAAGTGTGGTTTATAATTAACGCTCTCTTCGAGACAAGTTTTTAGGAAAATAAATGGATTGGTTATGAGCCTTTATATTATTAATATTATTCATTATATTAAGTTTTAAACGTTCTAAGAATATTTAAATATATGTTCAATTAAACGTAATTCATGATCCTAAGTTTAGTTAAACTTCATTTACCTTTATCTCTGCAATATACATTCTTGGTTTAGAATTCGCCAACAATTTATATTTTAGTAGTTATAGATATTTTATGTAAAGTTTTATAATTACCTAGATAACCTCCACTGTTGCATGTCAAATATAAATGTATTATTACCACAACGCTCGGTAGTCATGTAATTTAATTTCGTTTTAGCATTAATGCAAAATTCCTGTTAGATGCACAATTTGCTAATTAAAAAAGTCTATTATTAAGGTTATTTCAGTCACAGTAAATTTTATTTTCTATTTCATGATTTCTCTCTTTATAACCGGAGTATTAGTGTGTAGCGAACTAATACTTCGGAGCTATTAGCATATATATGTGGTGGAGTCGAGATTTTACGTTACAAGAAGGATTTACTTGAATTGTAAAATTAATTTAATTAATTATAAAATTACTGATTGTAAATTTTTAATGTCTTTTGGCTAATTCAAAATGTCTTTGCTTTTTGGTGTTGCATTATAATTTGGAATAAACTGTTATACTTATAAACAAACTATATACTAATTAATGGTTATTGGTTAAGTTAAATTTTTCCATTTTTTATGGACCCAGCCAGTGCAACAAAGTAAGTTAGAAACTTTTTTGGTAGCTTGCTAGAAAGTTTTAAATTAATAATTTACAGTACATTTTCGTTTTGATTAAAATCTCGTTTATTTTGCGTTTTTCTCGTTAGGTATGTATAAGAGCAGGGTAAACATGTTACTTTTTATTTTTAATTGTGCTCTTTCATTTTGATCCAGTTTCAGCTATCTTAAGCATTTCAAGGATTTTGATCATGAAAAAAGTTGGCTTCGAATTGATTGCTAAATTTGACTTAATACTGATAAAAACCAAACTAATAGTAGAATTTAAAAATAAAATTCCGTTTTGTTATTATAACTTCGCCCAAAAGAACTCCTAAGCTAGTTTTCGAAGGGGTTTTTAGGCATTTGAATATTTAAATTCTATTAAGACCCAAGATGGACTACCAGATTAACCAAGTACATGAACGCAGAATAAAGGAGAAGCATTAAAGAATCTCAAAGAAATCAAAATTAATGTCAAAATGTTTCTGGAATTTCAACTTTTAACTAATAAGGATGCACCTTTGAACACTGTTTTATTCGCACAGTTTTTTTCGGATTCGAAGAATCCATATTCAGGTTCTTATAGAGGTCAAGGTAAATAGATGGTGTAAATAAATCATTAGACCGAATTGACGTATGTTTTAACTACCTTCGTTGATAAATTTTTATTTTATTTATTTATATACGTATCCAAGTAACCAAAGAGCCTCGTATCCATCTAAAGTTACATCTACAAGTAACTAAAGATGGATACTCCGAATCTGAAGTGTACATTGTATCAATAAATAAATACAAAAGTGTTCAAAGGTGTTTTCTTATAAGTTATATTACACACTTTTCGAGCCTACAATTCTAATATCAGCTTTTAACTTTAACTATGTAATTAACGATGAGTATAACACAGCAAGTAATGATTTAATCAACGATGGAGAAGTTCAAGAGTCACTTTTCGTGCCTCTCAAGATACCATTTCCATGCAAAGCAGCTCTCCTGGAAGTGGAGTAGAAGTTACTGACAGAGAGATACACTGTTGTTCCACAGAACTCTCAAATTTCTTTTATTTTAGATATTTTTATCTTTATTGCTTTCTACGTATTCACAAATTGATTATGTGTAATGGCTATTAAGTTTTATTAAGTTTTATGGAAGCAGAATTTTTTCCGGACTTTTGCCATCGATACAAAAAATAAATAAATTTAAAAAACACACTTTTTGGTTGATAATGTTTGTAATTGTATATATTGGGCCTGAACTTTATTGTCATAGTGTGTGAATGTATATACATATGATCTATATGGATTCCATGAATAAATAAGTAAAGATCACTCTTCTGTACGATTGTGGCGTTTGTGATATAACGTAACCTTTCTCACGTCGCGTGGCCTCGTCTGTCAGTTATGGAAGCGTTCAGTCGTTCGTAACATGAATTCTGGTTCGATTTTCCTGTTTTGGGGCTTGGTTTAGCCTTCTAGATCTCGTCTTGTGAACTTCTCTCTATGCAATTGCGGAAGAGTAATTTTGTATTTGATTAATCAAAACGAGTTATCTCGCTCGATTGACGTTTCAACATGACACGATGAAGGTAATATGTAGACGTCCCTACCCTTCATATAGATCTCCGTACTTCTGTGATTTATTTATTATTATTCTTCCATATTCAGTGGCACAATATGTAAATAGATTTGTCATTGCCTTTAAATTTTGAAGGAACAGTGCTTTGGTTACATTGCCGGTTTACTGTGATCCTTATTCTTCGATCCTAATGTTCCTTAGCTAGCTTGTCAGATGTGAACACGTATCGGTTTCGAATTTTATTGTTATGAATGAGCCAGTTATAATAGAATAAGCTGTTATTTTATTTTTCCGTTTTAATTTTTATACTTAAGTAATTAAGCTTTTTCAATCTTAAGTCAATCTTAAGTCAATCTTCTATCAAGTTGTTTAAAACATTGATTTGAGGATATAAAGTTAAGATAACTACTGTATATTTTTGTAATCACCACACATTTTGAATAACAATTAAGTTTGTGTGAGTATTACTATTAAACAATTATACCGCATTATATAAAAGACTATTACAAACACATATACGTATATTTTCTAAAAATATATTTCATATGAGAATGTTTGAGCATAAATGTATGTATAAGTATTTTCATTTAGATTATCTTTTATGTAATGTGACAGCTAATAATTTATATTGTCTGTTAAAACAGTATCACCTATTCAGAGTGGTACAACTAAATATTTTACAACTAGTTTACTAATTGTAAGTGTAATAAACTGGGTGCTATACTTTTTTATTAAAAACTGTTACATATATATTTATAACAGTCTCATTACTAGAAATATAAAACGTTGTTATATGTTTTGGTCAATGAGCACTTAAAACAAAATATGTTGAAAGGCAATCGCGTATTGAAATAATTTTGATTTTTAAAGGTTATTTTTGATGAGGGAATATCTGTGAGCGCAGTAGTACTTTTTGGACATTTTCCATTGTAATCTACAATAGAAATCAGTAATATTGCGGATCGAGATCTCCAATCTAATCTCTTCCTGAAATGGCAATTGCAATAATCCATACCTTACAGAGATATCAGATTGCACAACTTCAAACATATTGATATATTGTATGTTTCACGTTAGAATTTCAACTCTAAAGAAATCATCCTGTCTCCTCCCTAAGAGGTAATATTTTCATTTCATATTTACTCTTCAATGAGCAATTTGTGCATATAGGTTTTAAGTTTCCTATTCTCATTATCCTGGTTTAATAGAAAATTAATTTTTTCAGTCATTTCGCTGAAATGTATTTCTAACGTCTAAACGGGTTGACATACTAGCTGAAAGTGCAATAATACGTTAGGGATACAAAATTGATACATAATTCATCTAGTTGGTAGTTTGTACACTTCATTTATCTCAAAATATGTCCCAAAGGGATTATCAAAAGCACGTTTCGTATTATCGTATACGGAAGACAATTTACTCTAGTTTAAAATTATTATTATTAGATGAAAAAAGCGAAGCAAGTAAATTCCGCAGGCTTAAAAATATCTTGTCACATGTGTTTATAGTAAAGTGTTCTCTGATAATATTTAAAATTTTCAGTATATATTAGATTAACATTATTTTAATAAATGTCATGTGACAAACAGCTTATCAAATATGCGATTATTTGTTACAGTATGTTTTTCTGAGATTAACAGCTTATTATCTTTTCACAAACTACTCATATATTATTTTGAGTTAGTTAATCTTATAGTAGGAATATAAGCTGGCAAGAGTCAAATCGTTCACATATTTATTTGTAATATTGGAGTATTCCTACATGAAATCTGGTTCTCTTTAGGTTATCTAATCAAATATCTCATCCGAGGATACAGTAAAAATGACCATAAAATCGAATTATACAAAATTAAAATTAAGTTTGTACAGAAAATTAAGCGATATAAGTTGGCCCAACATATTTTATTGTTGAACTTACTGACACTTGAAAGAAATGGATTGAGATCGAGTGGTATTGATCTTTAACAAGAAAAGGAAAACAGGGTCAAATAACACCTAGTAAAGCTTCCATTGAAAATTTAGAAACTAAAGAGAATGGTTGACTTGATAAATAAGAATTAGTGATTTATTACCAAAAAATACAAATGATATGTGACTTCCTCATGGAAGGAGTAAGCTCATTAATGAAACACGGAAGACATATTGATTTTGTTTACTTTGGTGGAAGCACAATTGCACATATAAACATATCTCAATTGATATAAGTTTAGAAAAGAATTCAAACTTATCTAAAATAACAAATGGGTTAGTTACGGTTATTAAGTATTTCTGTGACCTCAGGGCCATAAGATGTTTGATTGGCTTTTATTTGATTTCTCCTTTAAATTTTGTCAGGCAGTTTTTAATTTCTTAATTTCTTTATGAAACATATATTGTAATTTGATCTCTTAAACGTGAATAAACAGGTTGATTTTGGTAGCAACGTAGGCCATTATTCAATAAGGGTATGATATTTAAATATATTATTTGGCCTAATTTTAGCCCTAAATTGGCATTACATATTTCAGACTATGTCTACTTTAATTTTCATCTAGATAATAACCCTGCTATAGTGCTTCAAAGGATGAATTGAATACTTTAATACTTATAGGTATTAAAAAATATATACGTAAAAATAACAAATAATGTATAATTTATCTCAACATTTCTTAAATGTTAAAATCACATTTAAATCGAAATTTATTATAGCATCCAGAGTTTACCATTACAAAACTAAAGTTGGACGCCACATTAAAAAATTAATTGTAGTAGAAATACCTTGGAATTTGAAATAATGTGCCAGAAAGGTTCATAGATTTTAAACAACGATGTTAACATTAAAAAGAGTTTAGTTAAGTACTAAAAGAAGACCTATATAAAGACAAATTCTTTGGTGGCTTTTACAAGTTGTATCAAATAGTCGTACAAACTAATTAGTTTTATACAGTATCGACGAAGTGCATTAAAGATGATTTAAAGCAGAACGTTTTTATCAAATATACATCAACAGAATAATTTATCAATTACACATAAAACTGTTATGTTATTAAATTTAATAATAAAGCTAATTTTAATCCTTTAAGTAACATAATACTAAGTATACAAATGAAAATGCAACTCTCATTATTAATAATTGTCCTTGTATTATAAAAGGAACTATTACAGGCGAAACATTAATAAAATCTATCTGGAACAATTTTACAATATTTAAATAAGTAATTTTATAGTACTTTTGAATAGAATCTGTATGCACATCTCGCTGAGTGATGGTCCCAGATGGGCACTATAGTCGAACGTGAAAGGTATTCCATTCAGTGCTGTGGTGCAGTTGCGCTTGTCTGTAATAAAAGAACGCTCACCTAAATCAATATAGGAAACAGGGAATTATATTAAATAGAAATTTTACTTAATTTTGATAACTTGCTATATAGACACAGAGACATTCCCACCAGGAATTTAGTGGGGTATTAAAAGTAACTAAGTTCGGGTTCAGCTTAAGAAACCTAATTTCTACAATAATAAGGTATATGGTGCGTCATTTTCGTCTCAACTTCTTTTTCTATGATTGTCTTTCCGTCTCTCTGTCCTCAGGACATCTCGAGATAATAATGATATGAACTATGGATGTTAAATATTAGAATGCAACCTTAGTGAAGCCTGTTGCGACACGTGGTGTGGTCTAATTCTGCCTAGTATTACCTAGTATTAACCTAGTATTACTATACTAGGTTTATAGATCGTAACAGCTCTCACACACCTAAATTTAAAACCATTATATTTTATACGGTATTTTTATTATGTCACTAATACTACAATCAGTTACCTTTTAAAATAAAAACCACTACTAATTTTTTTATGTCGTAATACAGTAAAATGTTTCATATTTCCATTTGAAAGTTTTAATTTGTTTATAGTGTAAGTAAATTGATTTAGAATAAAAACCTTTAAGTGGTAATTTCAAAGTTTAGTAATTTAATAAGATATAAGATATTATATCTAATATACTATACAGCCGCATGTGTAACTGACTCACTGACTGATATATAGATACAAATTCTAACATAGTTCTAGAAGTGCTGGAAACTTGAAATTTGGCACGCAGGTACCTTTTGCCGTATAAACCAACAGAAAAAGTCTGAAAAACCGGAAATTTTTAATTTTAAACCCCCAAAAAAATTCGCTAAAAAAACGCGCATTTTTTTACCCTTGTAGGCCTTTTTTTGTAAGCCCGATAGCGGTCGAACCGTTGGAGCTAGCTCGGATCTGACGAAAAATTCCATGGTCAGGAATGAAGTGAACTACAAAAAAGGTCCAGTGACTTTTTGCTCTATCTTCTATGGTTAAGCGATAAAACGCTTGAACATTTGAAATTCCAGAGATTTTTTCGATAAAAATAATGTTTCGAGCCCGATAGCGGCCGAACCGTTGGTAGTAGCTCAAATCTGATTGACCCATCAAATTAGCAAATTGCACGATCTACAGAAAAGGTCCAGTGACCTTTTGCCCCTATCTCCATTGTTTTGGCCGAAAAACGTGATTATGTGCAATTTTTTTTGTAATATTTACGTGAAAAGTTTGTTTTTGAGGTCGATAGCGGCGAAACCATTGGTCGGAGGTCAAAATAAATCAAAGGTTAGATTAGGAAATAATGTGTTCTACAAAAAAGTTCAAGTGACCATTTTACTCTATCTCCATTGGTTTGTCCGCAAAACGCTATTAAGTAAAAATATTTGGACATTTTCGCATACAAATTTTACATTCCGGGCTTGATAACGGCTAAACGGTTGGTCGTAGCTCAAAACAAATCTTCAACGGGAATTAGGAAATGACGTGATCTACAAAAAAAGGGTCAGTAACATTTTGCCCTATCCTCAACGGTTTTGGCCGCATAACGCGTTTTAAAAGTTTTGATTTTTTGAGTTTTACGTGAGATTTTGTTTTCTGGCTCTATTTCAGACAAAATCTTAGTTCTAGCCCAGATTAAAAATTTTATTTCAATACAAAATTAATGCGATCTACACAAAAGATCCAGTGATCTATTTACTCTATATTCCATGATTTAGCCGTAAAACGTGATTATATTGTAAATTTCACTTAAAAACTTACTTTTCGTGCTCGATAGTGGCCGAACCGTTGGTCCTAGCTTAAATGTAAATCTTTTTGTAAGTAGCTATTCATAGATCTACAAAAAAGGTCCAGTAGCTTTCTGTCGTTTATCTTTCCGTAAGCCTGATAAATGCTCTAAAAGGCAAATTCTTTGTCGTCACTTTTTAGGTGTTTTAAATTTTGCAACTATAATTAGTGCGATTCATGCTGGTTCCATATTGACCCTTGTATTACTATATTAACGAGTGACTAAAACCCCCCTCCACATCGGGAGTTGGCTGAGCGTTAGTGAAGTTTCAATAGTAGATAGGGACAGAGTGTTTTTTATTGTGTTCAAAGACACAACACCCTCTAAAATAGGCCCACGTGTGTCATTAACCCCTTGTAAACATTAACCCCCCCCCCCGGGGAATTTATTAATATGACAAGAAAATATCCTGACGTCCAATAAACCCCCTGATGTCTTAACCCCCTTTAACATTAATCTCCCCCCCCGGGAATTTCCTGGCATGACAAGATAAACCTCTGAGCCAATTAAACCCCCTGAACAACTTAAAAATAATGACTCAGGGTTGGGTTTTTTGTTATATTTACACTAAACAATTCACAATAGCCCACCAGTGCAGCAGTCCTTTCTCCACAGCTCCGTACTGGCTAAACCAGACGTCGTAGCTAAAATTGGACACCAGAATCGAATTAAAGACAAAATTAAATTTCCGACAAGAAAAGGTCCAGTCCACTTTTTCTCGTATCTCTAACGGTTAAGCCACAAAATGCCCTTAAAGTCAAAAGTTTGGGTAAATCCGGAAAATGAACCTATTGGTATACATACGTCCTCTGACTTTGGTTAAAACCAAATTCTTCTAGTCTCCAAATTCCGCGAACACATAACTTAACTCTTCTACCACATCAATTGATTAATATTGTACACCACACATCTTTTGGCTGAGCGTTAGCGAAGCTTTAGGACCCGTAAGATTCTCGAGAACGGATACATAAAATTTAGAAAAATCACGTCTGAATTTAACCAATCAACGAATTACGCTTATCCCCGAAATAAGCCAACACCCAAATGGGGGCCTGGGGGCGTAGCCCCCAGCGAGCCGAAGGCGAGTATCTAATATAAATACTTAATTATTTCAACAGGAGCAGGAGAAAATACTGTTTTATTTTATTAAAATCATTCAATTTGATGTGAAGGGTAAAATATCCCAGGACGACACAGACAGCAAGTGGCATTTGTTCAACAGGGAGTTAGATATTAGAATTTATACTATCCTCAATCTCAATTAGAAACATAACTATCAAAGCTTCTTAATCTTGTCCTGTCAATAGGTATAAATTAATTATAAGGGTCAGTTCAATAGGCAGTTGGATATTAGAATGTACTGTACCACCAATCTCAGTTTGACATGCACACTGTTAAAGCACGGGCTTCATCCTATCCCATGAATGTTTAAAAATACCATTATGTAGCACCAGCATATCGTTACGTCATACGCCACATTCTGATCGTGTGGTCTGACAGCAACATTTCGATTACATAAAGTTGAGTTGTAGCAATCTACCTTTATTTGATTTTATGAGAGGTATACATCATGTTATTGGCCTGAAGATGACATGGCGCTATTCCTAAAACGTGTAGTAGGATCTTACGTATATGAAGATGAACAGTTGTCAAGCTGATTATTTTTATATGGTCTATGCGGTCAAAGCACACTGAGTGCATTAATTCATATAGCACATTATAATAACTTATTATTTAATTTAATTATTATTCAATCGAAATGTGCATGAAGACAAAGACGTTACATGAATCACAGTTACACTGAAATTACAAACAATACGACAATATATAGTTGTTCCACTTTCAACCACATATACTGCAATGGAGAAGAGATAGTTGTACATGAATTCAAATATTAAAACTATACTTTTCAATAAATTCAGGTATTTATAGAAAACTTATTTAAGTACAATCAAAATTAACCTTTTAAAAACTTTTAAAAGCAATATGGGTTCCATGCTACTGGTGTTTTGGAATTCGGTATCTTAACTATTTCAAAACAAATACTTAATATTTATTACTCAATACATGTTAAATAACTGCATATTTAAAATGGATGGTCGTGTTCCCCAGTCTAGTTAGTGCACTGTAAATTGAACTGTTTATGGGCTAGAATTGTCAATATGAAGATTTTAAGCAATTATGTAAATGACAACTAAGAGCTATAAACGGCAACTAGGTATTTCTTTCAAAAGAGTAATATACCCAAACGCATCATTTAGTATTGCCTCATGTGAGTAATTCTACTTTATTGAAATGTAAAACTTTATTCACTTAACACTGCACTGTTTAATTGATCAGATTAAATATGAAAGGTCCTGAAATGAGATTTTTCTATTTCTTTTAATGCAAAAACTGTCTAAATTGCTATTTACTTTATTGCAAAATTAAAGTGAATATTGTTTTGTTAAACATTTTACAACAACTTTAAAATAGATGATCTATTAATTCCTATCACATTTTGTAGAGATGAAAAGAGTATTTAGATAATAAACGTATATTTTTACAAATGATTCATGTCCTGTATGTGCATCTTATTCACGATGTGGTTTAGTTGCATCATATTATCTAGAATACCATAAGGGCGGTCTTTGATCCACAGTCTATAAAGACAAATCGTTGGCAAAGACAAATTCACTTTAATAGTTTTTAATAAAATTAATACAGTGCAAAAAATTTGTAGTTAATTCTCGCATAAAAAACCATTTAAAATGTGTTTTATATACAATAAACGCAAACAAATTTACACTAGCCATCGTTCAGTGAAACAAAAAATCAGTAGCACAACCTTTCGAGATCTGCAATATGATCTCTTCTTCAGTTAAATAACTAACCTAACACATAATTACAAACTAGGTTAAAATAAACAAATCATACCAGAGCGTTGTGACAAGCTTAAGTCAGGAATCACAACCACCATGTTGTGTGTCAATTTCACTAACTCTAAAACATTCACTTAATAACAAACTATACACAACATTAATCATTAAAACTGAACTACAGAATACAGGTCACAGTTCGTCTGCATTCGTCTACAAACCACCTACGATTATTATTTACCTGAAGAAGAGATCAGATTATGGATCTCGAAACGTAGTGTTAATAATTTTTTTTTTTCAAAGAAGGCAAATGAAGGAAAAAATACTGCTTCCTTTACAATCCAATGAGTACGCTTTTGGATAAATTTACAATCAATATTTAACATTCTGAATTAGATCTAAGATAAGAATCAGTCAAATCTCAACTCAGACTGCAGTACGGGATTGGAATAAATCCCCACACTCATTTTACTGTAATAAATGAGCATATACTCCTATATGAAATATACTGCAAATCAACCCTAAAATAGTCTTTAGTTTGATATACTTGATACCGATGCTTAGAAGTCTGACAGTATGGATTCCGCATTTAAGAGTTCAAGAACCATACAATCTGGAACGAAACCAAATTTCTTGACAATTTATTTTTTTATCCAAATAATCTAAAAACAATGTTATTTTTATTACGGTAGAAGACCTGCATTGAAAACATCCTGAAATTATCAAAGCTTACGTAACGCTGTGTTAATACAATCAAATATATTTCTAGTTTTTTTTTTACTTTACGGATGTAAATTTAATCGGTTATGTAGCTCATTTAATAGGTGAATATAATTTCATTGTACAAAGTGATTTATAAATACCATTCTTCTATACTTGTAATTCTTTGTGATTGTAAAAACAATTAATGACCTCAAGATCAGAAATTCTAATCTATGAAATTAATGTGATACATAATTATATAATTACATAAATAAAAATTAATGGACTTGTTTCAGAATATTATAAGAAACTCAGTTGCATTCATAAGATATCTTGAACTTCAGAAAGGTAATGAAAAAGGAAGGAATTATTGATTGAATGTCGAGTGAAGACGTTTATTTTCCACATGCGATGTCATTACCGTTTATATTTTATTAATTTGTACATCAAGTATTTCTATCTATGAAGTTATTAGGCTGCAGGATTTAGTAAAGTTTAAACCTGAATGATTCTTATTAATCTAACTCTGAAAGCGATTGCATGAAGACTTATTTTCTCAAATTTAACTTATAAAGTTTTAAAACAAAGTTCCGGTGTTGAAAAGCTGTCAAAATTTTATGTTTTTTTTTTAATACTAAAACAATGTTGAATTAGAAAATATATGTCTATGTATAAATAACATGAGTTTTATTCATGACATTTTTAGCACAATTAATAAAAATAAAATATATACATAATTAAAATAAAGTAGGCATACTTTGTTAGTTTAGCGAGATTATATAATTGGAGTTGGTGCAAATTGTGGCTCCCTCAATCGTAGCTAGTTAAACGAGGTGTAAGAAATTAATAGATTGCTGTCAGACAGGCGTCTTGATACAAGCTGTCCGCAGAAATCTTGACCAGCGTATTTCGATTACTGCAGGTAATTGGAACAGGGAAATTGCCTTTATCAGTGACTGAATGTGCGGCAGAGCTGTAGGCTTTGTCAATTCTAGATTGTCTATAGGCGGCGTCATTTACTTCTATGTCACAGAACATTTACCTAACATTTAGTTTACTTACTGATTGATAAATGTAACAATATCAACGTAAGGAATTATTAATCACTTGCTCGTCGCAATATCATATAACAGACATGTGTCATGATACAATAATTCTTTAAGTGGTAATAAAACAACGACTTTTATACAAAACTAATCGAAGTGTCTAAGTCAAAAGAATTTAATTATTTTGATATAATTTAATTTGAAAGCTTAATAATTTATTCCTAAAACTAAATAACCATATTCCTAGTACTTTTTCGTTAATAGTGAATTATTAGTATTGTAAGTCATATAAGCCCTAAGCTTTCTAAACAATTACGGTTCATTTAAATGAGCATGAAGTTTTTTTTAAATACCTGTAATTTGTGTTAATATTTGATCAAAAACAACTTCCTTTGAGCTATCAAAATGTTTTCACCACAGTAACGTTATATTGATACACAACTACTCCTTCATTGTCTGAAGTGTCACAAAACACAGTAGATCCTATTATATAAGGTTTCTTGCACTTTGCGGCTAGAGGGTGAATTGGTGTTAATGACGTCATCATTAGTGACTCTAATGGCTGAGTCTGCACATGCAGTCAATTAATTTTTCTGGTCTGTTAAAGGAACCCACACGTATAACGCGGAGGTGAGTAACACGGTTCAGCCCCTCGCCTGGCTTTGCGTTAATTATCTGCCCAGTTTAAAGATATAAGCTTAATGATGACAAGTTTCGCACATTACAAATAAAAGTCAGAATAATATTATAAAACTAATTTAAACACAGTTTCAGTACATAAACTGTAATTCCAGACGGGAGAAATCAATTTTAATATAAGGGAAAAAAGAAATAAAAACAGGAAAGGGACCTGTACAACGCCTGGCTTTGAGTTAGTACTAGCTTCGCTACCGCTCTACATCGAACCACGTCCAGGCCGTTAAGGCACTCCCAGTGGGGCGATATTTTTTGTTTCCTTTAATATAGAGGTAAAGAAATTTTACACCAAATTTAAACCTCTTATATAGATATTCGAAAATTATCTTGTATAAAATGTGAGTTAAAACGTCTGCGATGTATAGCGTTCGTCGTTTTAACGAGAACTCCCGTATTTTGAATTCGGGAAAATAATTTTTAACGCCCGAAAATACCCCAAAGTGGCACTTTAGAAGGAGTTGGGGTAAGAGCCATTTATTAAATATTTTCAAATGTAAAGGTAGGTCGACACTTATCTCATGTTAAAGGTCTCTCGTAAAAACATAAATAAAAATAGTCTAAAATCGCAAAAACTGTTAAATAGTTTTCAATAACTCTAATTATTCAAAATACATTTGCTTTCATCAAGTACTTTAATAGACTAGAAGCTTTAAATGGATATATTAACTCCTTTTTGAACACAATCCGTTGGTAATTGACAATTTTAGTAAACAAATGTTTTGACTGTTTATTAATTTATTTAAATCACAGAAACACTTTCGAATATAAACTGTGGTTACCAAGTTGAAACGTTTGATTGAATATAGGAAACTTCCAAATGTATTAAATGGTACGTAAATACAATCGTTGACGGCTTTCGAAAGGAAGGTGATCTGGAATTAGAAGATCTCTTAGGAATAAGGAATAGTGAATAAGGAAAAAACCAACTATCACACATGATAGTGATACCAAATGCAAAATGTTTATAATATATCAAATCTATTTAATTAGGTTAATTTCACCCTACTAATCTAGACGGAATAGATTTTACAGTTTACTGTTTTCGTTTGAGTACAATAAGGCATTTAGTTTTCTAATCCGTATCGTTATTACTACAATTACTACTGATATTACCCAGAGGACACTGGTTTATAAATGGTAAGTTATTTGTACCTATATAATTGAACAAATAGTTTTGTTTCTACTAGTATAAATTGTTATAAATTATGTTATAGTGTATTTTGAACGTTTAACAGATTAAGCCACATAATACAGATAAGAATCATTGAATATGAAAAGAACTCACACAATGAGAGAATCCATAATGTATGAAGTGCCATCTGACGCCGTCCTTATTGGATTTTACGTTCACTTGACGCTATTCTTTTACAAAAATGGATATGAATTTCACTGCAAGAGATATATTTTCAGTTAAATATAATATTTATTCTACATTTCTATTTAACCTGTGCAGACATTTATGTAATTATATTAGACATACAGGTGCAACGATAGGTTCTTAAATAATACCATTAAGTTTAACTAAACAAAATTATATATTTTTCTTATACGTTTTTGCTGGGATCCGGGAGTTACTTGATGTTAGCCATCTTATCACCTGTATATCACTTATATTTATTTACTCTTATGTATTCACGAAATAATAAACCGATATTAACATTTTTGTTAAATCCTTGAAATATTCTGACTTTATTTTTTTTGTAAACAATACAAATTCAACACTTGTTAATTTTAATTGGCAACTTTTTCAATGATATATACATTGAAAATATTTCAATATTATCGTATTTATTTATTTTGATAAGGGAGGTTTTTGTACACTGTGAAGATGACATGATGTGAAATTTGTGTCTTGTCCATTAAAAAAAGTTTCAAAGCTAAAGTTGTAATAAATTGTTTTTTTTTTTTTTAAATCAACCATCAATAAATTTTAGGAATTTCCTTACAAAAGTATTTTATTGACCCAAGATTCATTTTATATTTTCCAGAAGTTGAAACACCACCTCTCTCTGCTATAATGCTTAGAAAATATATAGTTCAAATATTACAAAAAACATGTTGGTAAATATTTACACACTTACTCAATAACTTGGAATATGAAATATACTTTTTGCTTTATTTTGCTTGTTAAACAGAATATAGGTTACCTTCACGTACTATAAGCTCCAGGAACATAAAGTAGTGATAAATAATTTGGAAGGAGCAATAAACGGTTATACTGAATTACACTAAGGGCTGAAGGGTTTGAGTAAGTAAGCATAATCTTACGGGAGAAGAGGGCGGGGCGCGGTGGTTACCTCGGTAAAATCATGTTATTAAACGGGAAATGGGAGAATTATTTTGTGAGAGCTAAACTTTAACATTTATTATACTCTCATCGAGAAAATTCTGTTTTCGTGCTAAGTTTGTCGAGTACTTAGAAATTGTTAACACCATTTTGACTACATATTATTATGCCCATGATATTGTTTTACCATTAAATGTTAAATTTTTGGTCTAATAAAATGGACTCCCAGTAAAGAAATGTTCTGTGAATGTTATGTAAAGAAAAATTAATATGTATTTTTTCTTTATCAATGTCATCAAATAATTTGTAATCAAAGTATCCAGTATAATGTTCAGGTGGAATTCGAAATGAAACGATAGTCTTTCTAATGCGTTATCGTTATAAAAGTATATTACAGTCAGTGTTTTCTTTGACGGAAATAATACAGGAACAGCCAGGAATGTATATCCGTACATGGGAAGCATGATTTAACCTACTAAGTTCTCAGTTAAAGTGTGTTCAAACTTTTCTAGTTTTATGTTTGTAACAAAGTAAACTAATTTATTATCCTTACTGGAAAACTCGTAAATTAATTTTCAATTTCCATAAATAAGTGACTGATTAATATTTAATATAGATTTAGTTCATATTTTAGATTATTATTTATTTTCAAAATAAAGTATACTTGTTTATTTAAAGGACATTTTTAAGTGGTTCCAAATTCATATTTCTCCAAAAAGGTTTAGTTTAGAATGAAATTACATAAAAGTATAAGTACTAACGGAATGTAGTGTCTAATGAATAAAATTCATTATTAAATAGTGACATGAAGTAAACTTTTTAATGGTTAAGGAGATGTATTACTATATGAATAATAATATTAATTACAAAGTCCAGGACTTTCATAACTAATATTCAATAACCATATTCATATTATGACAAAGGGCGATAAAATATTATTTTCAAACTCACATGATATTACAGAAATTTTTATTTTAAAATTTAAAATATAGTAGATCATCATCTCTAAACGCGTTTAAAATATTATGTTCTAGTATGAATTGATGCTAAACCAATAGTTTTAAAGTTAATAGACTTTATTTAAAATTTATAAATAATAATAAACATTAGAATTTTTTTTAATATGCTTGATATCATACTTAATTTTAAATGTCTTTACAACTGAAGAAGAGGACAAAAGTCAGTTATATAAACTTAATATTACATTTTTTAGCCCATAATTCACAAAACTTTTTTCCATACCGTTATGTATTTATTATGTATGATTTTATTCTTTTTACGGATAATGTAGTGAACAACAATAAGAATAACCACCAAAATACATGATAATGGTTTCGCTGAGTACGAAATTTGTTTGTGTATTTACAAATGGAATCAAAAGTGATAATGGCGTATTGGATAAGTCTTCGTACAAAAATAGAACACTATGTTCCGAGAATTAAAACGGCCCTCTTTTTCAGGTGTCAAAATCCTCAATACATAAGGTTAAACATGAACACAAAAATTACAAAAAACACGGAACTTGCCACACACTAAGCTAAAGTTAAGAACAAATTACACAGAACCATGCGCACTAACTAACACATGTTGCAAGCACCAGAGGAGACTGGGAGGGGAATCAATGTCGACATTTCCCGTAACATTGCGGCACGTTATCTAAAACTAAGAGAACGGGAAGGCGATGTTTGGGAAGGAAGGTAAAGGACAGACGCCTCCCCCATGTTTGGTGCTGAAACTCAATGTCAATTATTCTTTGATTACTAAATATTTTTGCATACCAAATTAATTTTTCAAATATTAGCCAAGGTGGTCTTACTTCCTCAGAAGATTTACTTAGCGGGAATCTGCTAACTGTGTATATTACGGTTCAGTATCGTTTGAAAAACATTCTAGTTGGATGCTATTATGTAGGCTTCATTCCACTTCATATGATGATCAATTTTTAGGAGCTCACAGCCTCTAGAAGCTCTTGTATCCTATCATATTTTATATAAAGTTTCTGCACATGAAAGTACCTGGATCATGGGAATTCACGTTAAAAGAGTGTTATTTTTCAAGGATTCTGTTAAAAATAAATCTTGCAATAATACTATCCGTCCAAAATGTGATTTAAGTCCAGTTCGTTTAACGTAGTAATTGGAAACATTTCTTGTCAATATATTTATTAAATATCACTAAATCCAAATAAGAAAACACGTGTACAAAATTATGAGTAAAATGAAAAACTGAAATATAAATAAGAAAAATTATAATCAAAATAGTATATGACACGAGTTTAATCGAATATATCCACTGGTTTCTATATATTTTACCCTGGTATGGTGTATTACTGTTTTAGTAATCACGGTCGCCAAACCTCAGACTCATGCGAGTTAAACATCAAGAAAACCTGGCATTTTCAAAATTATGAAAAGAAGATAAGTAGTAGTTAAAATTACTAACATAAATATGATGACTGAAAACCTTCTTACTGTATGAGGAGAGCTAAATTATATTAGTATATTCAGAGCACCAATTTTCTCATGTACGTGTACGCCTCGTACTGTAGTTCAGTCGTGATTACAGAATAACCAAATTATAATGAGTTTGCATTTGATAAATGAAGGGTTACTGAAGAAAGCCCACTAAAGCAGGACGAAGATAGCTGGAAAACAAACCGATTCAAAATTGTCTAGTAGGTAATAATTTCTTTTAGACATTTCTTACTATCGAACATCTATTACGTACCAATATCGTCTGAAATAATATTTCGTATGCTACTGGAAATATTCCGAAGATATATAACGACATTCACAAAGATAATAAACCTTATATATCAAACGCGCGACTTCTTTGAGGCTGACCACACAATGGTTTCTTTGCGCACAACGAGCCTAGCTGCTACTACTACCGCTAGGTTTCGCTACTAGTAAGGACATATTCACATTTACGATTTTCTTAATATATTATAAATAGTATAACAAAAAATCCACATGTGCCTATATCTTTAACGACTTTTAAATATAATAAATTATTATATAAGCCAAACAAAGACATCACAGATATTATATGTTTTGAGAAATTCATATTATAATATGCTTACGCTTTGCCAGCATATGGTCGTGTATTTTTTTAGTGAATTTCTTAAAAGCATGTGTAACAGATTCATTTTTGTATTTTAACTTGTTGGTTTTACTGTTATTATTGTGCTAAAGTCCTAGCTGTTTTGATCTTTCATTTTTTGTGAACATTATCAATAATAACCCTATTTAATAAACATAAAAAGGATATAGCTCCATGTGATTTGAAAATGTATTAACTTCAATTACTTAATGCTTTAATATATCAATTTCTGCAAAGTAATTCGACACTATAGTTCAAAATACTGCCTAGAAGGCATCATTACCTAATGTTGTAACCATTCTGTGTTTTTTTGTTAATACGAGCTTCAATTATATTTTTTTAATTAATATTTTTGGTAATTATTTGGTTATAGCTAAATTTTTTAAGACTTATATTTTATTATTATTAAAATGCACATTTTGTAGCTAATATCTATCATCCATTTTGGATTCGGTGTAAATCTTTATAGTTTATTTAGTAAATTACTAGAAATGCAATTTTTCTTTTAATTTATTTCTGTATAACTTCAATAATTTATACAACTGAATGAGTTTGAAGTTAAATATATTTTTTGATATAGTTTAAGTTTATAAATAAAAATATGAATATTGCAATGTGATAAAATCATTCCCTATTTTATTTTATTTCATTTATAACCTCTATGTAGTTTAGGTTTATTTATACATCTAAAACAATTATAATTTTACGTACGTCTAAAGTAAAAAAAATTAAAAATATGACAAATGTATTGAAAGTTTCCACAAAAAAATCTACAATTGTCAAAATGTTATACACAAATTCAATTAAATCATAACCAACTGTTTAATTTTTCAGACTTTTCTTATTTTGATATGTTATGTTTGACTAATATTTACAAATAACAAAATTAAGTAAATGAATAAAATTATTTTTTTAATCAGCAAGTGTTTCAAAATAATTTGAAAAAAATAAGAATTATTAAATAATAAAGTTTGAGTAAGAATTATGGTAGGATTGTAATATTTGAAATTTTATCCCTTTTGATTTGTGTTTTAGATAAAGATAAATTAGTCAATATCACAGTTTAGGTAATGTTAGAGGGCAAAATTACGTGTGTTGTAAAATAATGTAATTTATTAAAGTTTGGAAAATGTTCCTTCATTTAAATTTTATTAATATTTATTTTATCACGTGTTACAAAATACAGCTGTTGTTGAATAAATCTTTTAATTATTAAAATAAATCCTAACATCGTGTAAAATGGTGGCTTTCCCTGGAGTGTTATATTTTATGAATTGAATAACGATTCCTAAGAGGGTAATAAACATACTGGTGCTTTATCCACACGAGAATACACGTATGGTTGTTTTGCTGCCCGCACATGGCTACCTCTGCAGATGGATCTAGTTATTGTTCCATTTTTTTACTCAGTAGTTCAATATATGTATATTTATATATATAAAATATGTATATGTGCTAACAATTTACATATCTGAATGTATAAGGGTTTGACTTATTTACATTCATACAATTTTCGCAGGACTATCGTTCCAGCCTTATCTTACACACAGGGCCGAGTCTCAATCTTAAAAACAAACGAACACGTGTTCTAAACAAACTTTTATTTTCATTTAAGTTTTATAGTTATAATGTCTCCTAACCACATTAATAACAAACATAGTAGGAAAAGGTCACAAATTTGCCGTTAGTGAATAAACCTTATTGAAGTTCATTGTTATATTCAGGGAAAAGAACAAAAAGCCCACCACGCGTTTTAAAGAAATAAACCACGCAGCCAGATCCTTCACACATCGTTTATTGCTTTGTGTATCAAACTACATAATCTCATCCATAACATAATTTATTCAAATACGAATATTTTAAAAATATAAGAATCTATTTGGAGGGGTCGAACCTTATGAACAGATATATAGTTACCATAATAATCTTATAAAGAGCAAAAACTTATACTAAAACAATAAGCGTCATATTCCAAAAAGATGAAATGATAATTGCATGGATTAGGGCTCTTAATAAAAATCAGTAAGTTAAAACCTCACATGGAAACCTTTCTTCAATCAAGAGTAGACCGTTTGCTGTAACTTTATCAAAGATTTTATTATATTCATACTGAATGTCGGGAGATTTCCATTTTTATTAGTGCCACTTCCAAAGTTAGCTGTAATAATGGATCTATAATTGAATTCAGCTTCCATCAATAAAAACTGCCATCTGAATTAAGCAGATATCGAAAATTAACGCCCTAGTTCCTCCAAGTTGATTGTGTCATTTTCCTTTTAAATTTCCTTTTCTTCAAACTGTACCATTCTTTGTGATTGCTATTAGCATAATTATATTTAAACTAGGTAAAATGGTTCGCGCCATATCGTGGTTAAAAAATTCCAACTCTTAATAAAGTTGGTTGGTGTATACCTTCTGTCATCTGTGTATGGTGAACTGGACTGCTACTGATAAATCTGCGCGCGAATACCTGAATGACTAAGTTCTGATAAGTAATGATAAGTTAATGTAATAATAATGTAAGATAATGTAATGATGTAATGATAAGCAATGATAATTCTGAATGACTTTTTATAATTTTTGACATTTTGCTTTAATAAGCCAGTTAGCTACTGAAAACTGTATGAGTTATTAATTTTAGAGTATTTGTATTTTCCTGAGAATCTGAGACCTATTGGCATAGTTGGTATTATAATGTGGCAAACATTCAGAACTGTAGACCATGAGTATTGCATGCTAATTCCACCTTGCGTCTGGCAAGTGAGGACTGTCGGAATCGGCTAAACCCCATGTGGATGTCAAATGTGAGAACATTTTTCATGACTTAATTATTTGGACTGTTTATATAAGTAACGGCACATTGAAAATGACACTAAACAATTTAATATAATAATTTTAATGATTAATGAATGATGCAATAAGGCTGGAACAGATTTTTATTGAAGAGCAAGTTCTGAAAATAATTTATGAATGAATAATGTAACAGGGTTAGGAGTTAAGTGTTTCTAAATTCTGACAGTGAGCACATGCTAATGCGGTTACACTCAAGAACAACAAATCCGGAGCAGTACCGATCATAACCTTAGAACATGTTTTGGATGGGTTAACAATAACAATTCCAAATATTTTTAACTTTCACCTCAGCCATTGTACTACATTTGTTTATTTATAATTATTACAAGTTTTTAAAATGTTTTGGGGAATTTGCAAAATATAAATAATTTATATGTACAAGAAAAATATAGCGTCTTAATAATAACACTATAATTGATGTAACAAAGCATCCTCGGAGGGTTTTTATTTTTAAGTTACCTGGACCGCTAATACTTGATGTAATAACGCTCCGATGGTAAAATAGGTTTTTATCGATAAAAGAGGTTCAAAGTCGTATCAATTTAGCAAAGAATTAGCCTGCCTATCGGCCTCCATGTTCGTGATTGTTCCAGACTATCAGACATATCTGTGTGCACACTTTCCGTTGTTTTTGTAGTATCTTATATGAAATAAAATATACCTTTTTGTATAGTTAAGGCAATAGAGTAAGAATTATCAAAAACACAATATAAGCAGTCGGCCTATGAAACATAAGTAATAAAATATGAGGAAGACGCACAAAGCAATGATTTGGAAACCTAATGATTGAGATTGGTCAGTTGTGGAATGTTATATAAACCTTTCTCAGACAATGAAAAAAGCTAAGGAGCGTTAGTTTGCTTATTTTACCAATTAATTATAAGAGGTATAATATAAGGTAAGCGTCGAGAAAGGTTCACAGGGATTCAACTCTATAGAAACTAGAAATGGGGGTTTTACGTAACTTGCTTAAAACAGTTTCTGAAACTCCAAAGAACAAACTGTGTTTTAAATAGATTTTTTATTATATGATTAAAAATATTTTTATCTAATTCTAAATCAAAACTAACTGTGAGTGTCTTTCTTGCATGTGTTTAAAATTCTTAAAATACACTGAAAAGTTCAAACACTTGCCTATTTTACTGTATTAACTTGCGTTACAGTTAAATTTCAGGGTAATGAAACATTACGTAATCAATATGTAGAAAGTTTATGAGAAATGACGCAATAGGTAGTTTGACAGAGTAACAAACATATCGTGATGGTACGGGAGCCGAGTTGACAACTGGCGACAAAAACCATACACACACATTAAACTGTGGCCGGAGCTGACGTCATACGTTCCTTGTTTGTACTTCCAACGCTGTTCGTTATGGTCCAAGCAAACACCTAATAGAACCCACTGATTCTTGTTTGATTTTTCAGAAACAACATCACAACCAAACAAACGTCAATTACGAGTATGAATTTCCGATTGATTGTCAAACATCAGACGTTTCTTCCTATTATTTTAAAATTAAACGAATAAAATTGTTTGCTCCTTCAGTTAATTAGTGTTTTCTAACAAATAACTACAGCTGTTTGAAATGGCTTCAAAAAACTGTTAACTTACAAAAATGGGGATTTAATGTTAAAAAGTGATGCTGTTGGAAAACATGTTTTTACAGCAATTGGTGTTTATAATCTTGTTTATAATAAAACAAAATAACTTCTCAAATTCCGTCTGTATTTCAAAGTAACCAACAAAGAAAAGATGGTAACACGAGCAACATATGTAATCAGCTGATAATACTTCATAAAAATACTGTCACAGCATTAACATGATAAATTTAAAAAGTTCGTGGAGCAGGTCCCTATAGAGAAATGTATTTAAAATCCACAAAAAGCACACCTAGAGTGAAAGAATTTTAGATTGATACTAAAAATGTATATCATATTATAATTTAAAATAACTAAAATTACTTTACAAACAACTTACTTACCTATAGAAATATAACTATGCATGGCATATTTATAAAAATAAAAAAAACATAACAAAACCTACAAATTTACATAATATTTTAAATGTTATAGAATTCGATGACATAAAATGGTTATTGGTCATTAGGAAATATTTAGAATTATAATACAAGCAAATAATCAACACATTTTAATTAAAGGAAAATACGCTTTTATTTGAACAGTATTAGTTGTTCTTACAGAGAGGTAAGTAATTGAGTAACTTTACGGAATTAGGATAAAGGATGTAATCCGGTGGCCTTAACATGGCGACATAAATAAAGATATTTGTTATAAGATATTTCTACATATCATACAATATAAGATATTATATTTCACAGAAGAGTATGTTATTGAGATTTGGCATACACCATATAAATAGCACACAGTCATTTTTATCCAATAATTGTTAATATTATTGATAAATATATCAAAAATTTACAAACAAACGGGGTTTTAGAAATAAAAAACAGTTCGAGCATAATATGTTATGTAAATTATATGTCCTCAATATTTCTCTTCTTGTAAACTATATACACAATCCATTGGAGTGTGTGCTGCTTATTTATGGATATAAACCCAACACCTGTTCCCGCTAGTGTACGCTCTCATGTATCTTGTTACACGAATCTCGGTACTGAAACGCTGACTTTTACTTATCCATCAGAATAAATAACTTTTTAGTAGATAGAAAACAAAATATTTTCTTGAAACGAAAAGAATCTACTTCATTTTATTTTGCTGAAATATTTTGTCAATTATTAGTAAGCAATAAAGCGATTTTGCTAGTATGTGGTATTTTAATGTGCTTGCGGATACATTTCTCAAATGCGAACTGAGATGTTTGGTATTTGTAGCATACTCTTCAGACACATCGCAGTTCCCTTGTAATGCCACAGTCTTAAAAATGCTTAAATGTGTAAACTCTATAAATAATTTAAAATTTATGAGGACTTATTCCGACCAGACTAGTTATTTCGAAACGCGGTGTTAGAAAACCGACCACTTAAGAGGAAGATGTGATGAGATATGCCGAGATCAGCTATTTCCTAGGGAGACCACCCTCATCTCAGCACCCCAACTCTTTGCGTCATAGGGGTTTATTATCTCCACGGCCATTGAGTATACTCATTGTTGAAATAAAATCTCAATAGATCCTTTAAGATCCATGATATACTCTATATATAAAGATACACTACTAACCTTAAGAAATATTAACGTGATGACATACTATTTAAATATTCCCATGAGTTAATAAGACCTCCGTATGCTCCACATTTTTTATTGGCTGAGCATTGGCGAAGCCTATTACTCGAGGATCTGTAACATTTTTTCATTTCTGTCTGTCCGTCTATATTTCGAGATTTAACTGACCCATAAATATAAAGTTTTTGCTTAAAGATTCATTTCTACACATGATTCGATGATGGTACATGTATCTCCAGAATATTTTGCTAATAACCTATATGGAGTTAGTTAATACTTTTACATTGGTTTTAGCAATAGTAATGGCAATGAAAAAATCGATAAGTAAATCATTTCTAAACAAAGTGAGAACAAAAATGAGTTTTTAACACGTGAAATAATCATACATGTAGCCTAAGTATCCCATCACATATAACACCAACACTTAGTGAATAGGTGTGAAGACTTTCTTATTTCTGTCCTTTGCTTTTCTTGCCTTATGTTAATGACATAAGCACGTTATTTATTCACGGAAGACTCTTAACCTAAGAGGAAATTCATCAAAGTCTAGCATTTAGAATATTGAACTATGCGCTATGGAGAACTGCTATAGAAAATACGAAGACTGTCCTCGATTAATCAGTTTTTTCTTGTACTGATTAGCTTAAAAATGTTATTTTCCTTTCATTCCTCAATTCAATAATAACAGTATCATAATATTTGACTCAATTTTTATTTAAACCTACTGACAACACCACAATTAATAAGTATATTTGTTGATTTAAAATTTCAAATAAGTTGGAGATGTTTAAGAAATAAACTGTAAATACATTAATAGTACAATTAAACTTTAAATATATGTATCTAAAATTTTCGAAAAAGTTAATTGTGTTAAAATAAATAAAATTTGGTTTGCCACTTTTTTTAATACAAATTCAAAAACAAATGAGATTTAAAACTATTAAAATAAAGAAACTGACATCCACTTAGTACAATATATTCACTAAGACTCTTATCCACACATTTACTATAATTCTTTCTTAAAAAATATTTCTTAGTTAATAATAAAAATCATATATAAATAGCACGTTCAATAATACTAAAAGGTTACAATATATTTAAAATACAATCAATGTATTCAATATTGCTTAAAATATATATTTATTTATATTAAATATTGAACTACAATATCACTGAACTCCTCAAAACTATATAATTGAGGATAATGTTTTATATATGTCCTATATTTCAAATTTCCTGAACTAAAACTTGTTTTATTACATGATACTATATTGGTTTTGATTCTATATTAGCCTTGCTCGTACTTTTATATATTATATAAACATTTTAGTTAGAATAATAAATAGAGAATGGATACTTGGCTTTCGTTTTAAACTCTTGATTTAAATATATTTTTGGAATAAGGAACGAAAAACCATTGATTATATAATAAAAGCAATGATTCATGGAATAAATCGTTAGAAACTCTATTTTATAACTTATACAATAAACTAATGTATGATTAAAATGGCTTTATTAATGTTCTCGAATTAATAACGATTTTCATACATTTCCTTCCTCTTCTTGCAGATTTTATCCATGTAATTGGATTTTAGGTTCTCATAATCGCTATTATCAATAATAATATTTAGCATTTTCTAAATCTATAACGTAACTAACTTTATAATCAATGTATAAAATCGTTGAAATAAATCACTTTAAATTTTTATTTTATTTATCTCTAAGATAGCTGATAGAACATCTTATCAATAAGGATTCGCCTATGTCAAGGCCTTTTCGGTGCAAGTTCAAACTTCGGTACATTTTGTACTCATTCAAAGTCTAGTCTACTCAAGTCTACTCAGACATCCATACAGGGACATATAACAGGCTTTCCGTCTCTTCTCGTAGCAATCATATAGCTTAATCTTGGAGTGATATAATCTACTATAGCTCCAAACGGTTGATATAGACATTTTCCACCCTGAATACTGTTATTTTGATAATTAAGATTCTATTTTATATTAACTGTCGTTTACTGGATATCAAGAATCGTTATTGCTCTCATCATGTCTTATGAACTTTACAACATTCTTAAATAAAATGATTATTTATTATAAAATATTACTATACATTTACAGATGGTATTACCTCATCTCTGTAATTTAGGGCGTCTAAAACAAACTTCTATATGGATGTTATATTGTTCCAGAAAAACTGAGAGATTCAATTGGAAATTCACTACTTTGCAGAATACTCTTATTTTTAATTTGTGTATAATTATTCACTCAAGTTTCTAGATCTTTAAAGTTAAAAGCTTTCCAGATTTATTGGCGCAAAAGAAGTGAAATATTTATGTTGAATAATTTAATAGGGATTTCAACACAGCATGACTAAATTTTCTGCCAAGGAGGGACAAGCGATGTTAACATTTGCGCTGTTGGTAATCAGCTACAGAAGATTCTACCTTAATTATTATGACTTAAGATTAAAAGCCTAAAGCAGAAAGTGTAAATTGTAAAGGGTTATTGCTGTAAAAGGTTTCCTTGTACAAAGGGAATGTTTTGATGTCTCATATTTTCGTTCGAAACTTTTCAAAATTTGTTTTAAAGAAGAGATGGCGTTTCATAATGCAATATACAAAATGAATTTGCTGCTTAGGCTCTTCAAAGTTTTATTAAAACGTTTCCAAACCCTTCAAGTAAACCTATTGATATGTCAGTTTATAATTTTTTTTAACCTAAAGCTTTATAATAATAGTCTACCATATTTTGTTATAAATATGCCACTTCTTTTTATTTAGCTCAAAAACCGATATCTATAAGAATTTTTCTAACCAGTATTGTGATTATAAAAATATCGGCAATAGTTATTCATTAGTAATCAAATGTAATATAAAAGATATTTTCTGTTTTGTAAATAAAATCATACACAACTAATTTTCTCATAAATTTAAATTAAATAAATCAAAGATTCACGAGAAGATTGGAGAATAGGAACAAATAACTATTCCATTTTATATATATATATATATAAATATATATATATATATATATATATATATATATATATATATATATATATATATATATATATATATATAATTTTGAACTAGGTTAGATTATAAACAGTATAGTTTCTTAAATGTAAATATTGTATGGATATAAATATTGTTATTGAAAATTAAAAACTAAAATCAACTTCAATTATAGTAACAATCTTCAATACTTACATTATGACAGTTGCCATAAATGTGTAAACATAATACATGATAAAGTTCTTGCTTCAAAATCCATGTTCACTATACCATAGTATTTCCTCGGTCCAGTCTAGGAACTATATTAGTATTCATATGCCTAATGAGTATCATACACCTCATCAGTGAGAAATGGATGCGATGTCACCTCGATGGCTTTTTGTCATAAAAATTGCTTTTAGTGTCTCGTGTATTGCTTCGTGACCGAGAATAAATCAATTGCTTTCCCTTTGTTTGTTGGAATAAAATGTGGTTGTGTTGTTATAATACAATGTTTAACACATAACAGTTGAACCAATTTAACTGGCTCTTTGAATTCACGTTACACTAATTTAGAGATCAAGATGGGGTTTTTGCTGTTCTAAAGACTCGTGGGGCGTTGCCCAAAAGAATTACGAAATAACAATAGGTCTCTGATCATATTAGGGATTCAATCGGTTGAATAGTTTACACGTTAAATAAAAATAAAACAAACATAGGCACTTTCGAATTTATAATTTTATTAGGATTAGGTTGAGGATTATTACATTGAAACAGTTTCTTGCCGTTGTACATTAATAAACATTATTTTGAAATTTAAACATAAAATTCCACCATAGTTATACGCCA